>NC_030679.2:3248236-3299603 GCF_000004195.4 Xenopus tropicalis | reverse complement strand
ACCCTATTCCCATCCCTATCCTAAACGCCTAAACCCTTCCCTAACCTAACCCGTACATCCCTACCCTTATCCCTTATCCCTAACCCTAATCCCTATTCCCTAACTAACCGTATCCCTACCCTAACCCTAACTAACCCTTACTAACCCTATCCCTATCCCTACCCTCCCTAACCCTATCCCTATCCCTAACCCTAACTCCTATCCCTAACCCTAATCCTATCCCTATTCCCTATCCCACCCTTACCCCTTAACCCTATCCCTATCCCTAACCCTAACCCTATCCCTAAACCTATCCCTATCCCTATCCCATCCTATCCCTAACCTATCCTAACCCTAATTCCCTAAACCCTAACCCTATCCTAACCCTATCCCTCATCCCTAACCCTAACCCTATCCCTAACCCTATCCCTATCCCTACCACCCTAACCCTATCCCAACCCTAATCCCTATCCCTAACCTATCCCTATCCCTCCACACCCCTATCCCTAACCCTTAACCCTAACCCCTAACCCTATCCCTAATCCCTAACCCTATCCCTATCCCATCCCTAACCCTATCCCTAACCCCCCCTTAACCCTATCCCTAATCCCTACCCTATCCTAACCCTATCCCTAACCACCCTACCCTATCCCTATCCCTAACCCTACCTACCCTATCCCTTAAACCCCCTATCCCTATCCCTAACCCTATCCTAATACCCTATTCCCTAACCCTATCCCTATCCCAACCCTATCCCTATACCCTAATCCCTATCCCTACTATCCCTATCCCTATCCCATCCCTATCCCTAACCCTATCCCTACCCCTAACCCTATCCCTTATCCCTATCCCTAACCCTATCCCTATCCCTAACCCTATCCCTACCTCCCTATCCCTAACCCTCATCCCTATACCCTATCCCTAACCCTATCCCTACAACCCTAATCCCTATCCCTAACCCTATCCCTAATCCCTATCCCTACTATCCCTATCCCTAACCCTATACCCTACCCTATCACCTAAACCAACCCTACCTCCCTAACCCATCCCTAACCCTATTCCTCATAACCCTATACCCTATCCCTAAACCTATCCCTAACCCTATCCCCTATCCCTAACCCTATCCCACCCTATCCCCTATCCCTAATCCCTAAACCTATCCCTAACCCTATCCCTATCCCTATCCCTATCCCTAACCCTATCCCTATCCCTAACCCTAACCCTATCCCTAACCTACCTACTACTAACCCTATCCCTATCCCTATCCCTAACAACCCTATCCCTACACCTATCCCTAACCCTATCCCTATCCCTAAACCCTAACCCTATCCCTAACCCTATCCCTATCCCTAACCCTATCCCTAACCATCCCTATCCCTAACCCTAACCCTATCCCTAACCCTATCCCTATCCCTATCCCTAACCCTATCCCTATCCCTAACCCTAACCCTATCCCTAACCCTATCCCTATCCCTATCCTCCTATCCCTTAACCCTATCCCTAAACCCTATATCCCTATTCCCTAAATCCCTATACCCTAACCCTAACCCTATTCCTAACCCTATCCCTATCCCTAACCCTAACCCTAACCCTAACCCTATCCCTACCCTACCCTATCCCTAACCCTAACCCTATCCCTATCCCTAACCCTATCCCTATTCCCTAAACCCTTATCCCTAACCCTAACCCTATCCCTATCCCAACCCTATCCCTAACCCACTCCTATCCCTATCCCTTAACCCTAACCCTATCCCTAACCCTATCCCTATCCCTATCCCTATCCCTAACCCTATCCCTATCCCTAACCCTAACCCTAATCCCTATCCCTAACCCTAACCCTATTCCCTATCCCTATCCCTATCCCTAACCCTATCCCTATCCCTACCCTAACCCTATCCCAACCCTATCCCTATCCCTAATCCTATCCCTAACCTATCCCTATCCCTACCCTAACCCTATCCCTAACCCTATCCCTAACCCTATCCCTATCCCTATCCCTAACCCTATCCCTAACCCTATCCCTAACCCTTAACCCTATTCCTAACCCTATCCCTATACCCTAACCCTAACCCTATCCCTAACCCTATCCCTATCCCTAACCCTACCTATACCCTAACCCTATCCCTATCCCATAATCCCAACCCTATCCCTATCCCTATCCCTAACCCTATCCCTAACCCTACCAACCCTAAACCCTAACCCTATCCCTAATCCTAAACCCTATCCCTTATCCCTATCCCTTAACCTATACCCTAACCCTAACCCTATCCCTATCCCTAACCCACTTACCCTAACCCTATCCCTAACCCTAACCCTATCCCTATCCCTACCTACCCTAACCCTATCCCTAACCCTAACCCTATCCCTACTACCCTATCCCTACTAACCCTATCCCTTAACCCTATCCCTATCCCTAACCCTATCCCTATCCCTAACCCTATCCCTAACCCTATCCTATCCCTACCCTATCCCTATCCCTAACCCTATCCCATTCCCTATCCCTAACCCTATCCTATTCCCTAACCCTATCCCATCCCTACCCTAACCCTATCCTCCTAACCCTACCCTAACCCTATCCCTAACCCTATCCATCCCTATCCCTAACCCTATCCCTATCCCTAAACCCTATCCCTTATCCCTAACCCTATCCCTATCCTATCCCTACCCTAACCCTATCCCTAACCCTATCCCTATCCCTATCCCTAACCCTATCCCTAACCCTATCACCTATCCTAACCCTATCCCTAACCCATCCCTAACCCTATTCCCTAACCCTATCCCTATACTCCCATCCTAACCCTACCCTAACCCTATCCCTAACTCCCCTAACCCTATCCCTATCCCTAACCTATCCCTAACCCTAATCCCTAACCCTATCCTATCCCTAACCCTATCCCTAAACCCTATCCCTAACCCTATCCCTATCCCTAACCCTAACCCTAACCCTATCCCTAACCCTAACCCTAAACCCTTAAACCTATCCCTAACCCTATCCCTAACCCTATCCCTACCCTATCCCTATCCCTATCCCTAACCCTAACCCTAAAGCTTAAACCTGAATCCCTATCCCTATCCCTAACCCTATCCCTAACCCTATCCCTATCCCTAACCCTAACCCTAACCCTATCCCTAACCCTAACCCTAAACTTAAACCTATCCCTAACCCCTATCCCTAAACCTATCCCTAACCCTCCCTATCCCTATCCTATCCCTAACCCTATCCCTAATACCCTATCCCTAACCCTATCCCTAACCCTATCCTATCCCTATCCCCCCCACCCTACCCTATCCCTAACCCTATCCCTAACCCTATCCCTATCCCTAACCCTATCCCTATCCCTAACCTATCCCTAACCCTATCCCTAACCCTATCCCTATCCCAACCCTATCCCTAACCCTATCCCTAACCCTATACCTAAACCCTATCCCTAACCCATCCTATCCCTAACCCTAACCTAAACCTATCCCTAACCTAACCCTAACTTAAACCTATCCCTAACCTATCCCTAACCCTATCCTAACCCTATCCCTAACCCTATCCCTAACCCTATCCCTATCCCTACCTATCCCTAACCCTATCCCTAACCCTATCCTATCCCTAACCCTAACCCTATCCCTAACCCTAACCCTAAACTTAAACCTATCCCTAACCCTATCCCTAACCCTATCCTATCCCTATCCCTAACCTTATCCCTAACCCTATCCCTAACCCTATCCCTATCCCTAACCCTATCCCTAACCCTATCCCTAACCCTATCCTATCCCTAACCTATCCCTATCCCTAACCTTATCCCTAACCCTATCCCTAACCCTATCCCTATCCCTAACCCTATCCCTAACCCTATCCCTAACCCTATCCCTATCCCTAACCCTAACCCTAACCCTATCCCTAACCCTAACCCTAAACTTTAAACCTATCCCTAACCCCTATCCCTAACCCTAACCCTAACCCTAACCCTATCCCTAACCCTAACCCTAAACTAAACCTATCCCTAACCCTATCCTAACCCTTATGCCGATGAACTATATTAAACTTTATAAATTTGACCAATTGACCTCAAGGAAAGCCATGGAACTGTGGACCAATCAGGACACTTCCTACAGTACCAGGACCAATTTAGAAAGCCAGGTAAGGAAAACAGGTCCCGGAAGAGAAAGCAAAATAGTAATCCCTAACAAGTGATAAGACGTGCTTTTCCGTACAGCGTTCTCGTCAGCAGGCGCAATTTGGGTCACCGAAAATCGAACCCGAAAGAATAGGCTCTGCGAGTCTTTTTCGGCGATTTCGGGAAATCGCCGCCGCTTCCCCCTCCAGACCAGCTCATTGGCGCTCTGCCATTCCGCCGGCGACCTTACATTGCTCTCGCGGTGGATGGGCAGGGGTAGGCAACTCGGGGGAGATTTAGTCGCCCCGCGAACAGGGCAGTTTTGTCGGCGGGCGACTAATCTCCCCCAGTGTAGCCAGAGCCCTTAAACAATGGCGTGCAAAGAGTCAAGTCTCTTCCAGCCAAGACCGGTCTGATAATTCTTGATAATCAGCAGGCGCCCCAGGTGCACAGGAATAAAAAGAAGGACGAAAGAACAGCTGCTCCTTACTAATAGCAATCATACATTATAACAAAATAACTCTTACAAAGTTTTGTAATGACAGTTGTAGGGTATTGCAAAGCTTTTTTATTCTGTCAAAAAATATATTTGGAGGAGCCTTGAGACTTGTTCTTTACAAGGGAAGCTCTTACCTAGCCAATCATATAGCAACATTATAATATACTAAGCCTCAGAGAAAGGAAGTCACTGACCCATGCGCTTCACTGATGTTGATGAAAAAGTAGTAAAGCCACAAGTTAGAGGAGGCAGGGCACTTAGTCTCTATGCAGCACTACGTGAATGCCTGTCTCTCACTCCCTTATTTAGAGCATAATATACTATTTGCTATTTTACCCTGCACAAATGATCTGCTATGACACAGGCATGTGATATTGAAACAAATAGACAGCGTATCAAGAGTATACTAGTAGCATTTAAAGCCCTGGCTGCCCTCGACCTGCCTTCTCGATATTAAATATATTCCACAAAACCTTCTTCTACACTCAACATTTTACCCGTGTCTGTAACGTAACGCACACACTTGTCCAGCTGGGGGAGGCGGGCCTACGCCGTACTTCTACTATACTTCACCAAAGTTAATAGTGGCGCACACACAGCTGCACCATCTATCACTCAGAAACAAATGCGCCCACTAGGTAAACACACACCATCTTACTTGGAATGCCCCCTTCCCATGATTCATTGTGTGCTTTGCCTCCCTATTACTGATATCCACCCCACCTGTAAAGATGCTGTTCACCATTGAACACGCAACACGATAATATCGTACAAAACCCCGTTTCGTACGAATATTCGGTGCGTGTACGGGATAGGGTTAGGTGATTAGGGATAGGGTTAGGGTTAGGGATAGGGTTAGGGATAGGGATAGGGTTAGGGATAGGGATAGGGTTAGGGTTAGGGATAGGATAGGGATAGGGTTCAGGGGTTAGGGTTTAGGGTTAGGGATAGGGATAGGGTTAGGAATAGGGTTAGGGTTAGGGATAGGGTTAGGGATAGGGTTAGGGATAGGGATAGGATAGGGATAGGGATATGGGTTAGGGGATAGGGTTAGGGGTTAGGGATAGGGAATAGGGTTAGGATAGGGATAGGGATAAGGGTAGGGATAGGGGTTAGGGATACGGGTTAGGGATAGGGATAGGGTTGGGATAGGGATAGGGATAGGGACTAGGGTTAGGGATAGGGTTAGGGATAGGGATAGGGTTAGGGTTAGGGTAGGGATAGGGTTAGGGATAGGGATAGGGATAGGGATAATCAGGGTTAGGGATAGGGGTTAGGGTTAGGGATAGGGAATAGGGATAGGGGATTAGGGATAGGGTTAGGATAGGGATAGGTTTAGGAGTTAGGGATCAGGTTAGGGATAGGGATAGGGTTTAGGGATAGGGATAGGGTTAGGGTCTAAGGGATAGCGGATAGGGATATGGGTTAGGGGTTAGGGTTAGGGTAGGGTTAGGGTTAGGGATAGGGATAGGGTTAGGGATCAGGGATAGGGTTAGGGATAGGGTTAGGAGATAGTGGTTAGGATAGGGTTAGGGTTAAGGGCGTTAGGGATAGGGTTAGGGTACTGTAGGGTTAGGGTTAGGGAATGTCTTAGGGATAGGGTTTAGGGAATGGTTAGGGCTACGGGTTATGGATAAGGGTAGCAGTATAGGGTTAGGGAGTATGGGTTAGGGTATGGGTTAGTGGTCTGTGGGTTTACGGGATAGGGATATGGGTTAGGTTAGGGATAGGGTTAGGGGTTAGGGATAGGGTTAGGGATAGGGAATAGGGTTAGGGTTAGGGATGGGTGTAGGGAATAGGGGATAGGGTTAGGGATAGGGTTATGGGTTGGGTTGGGAAAGGGATAGGGATAGGGATAGGGGTTAGGGTTAGGGTTAGGGATAGGGTTAGGGATAGGGATAGGGTTAGGGAATAGGGATAGGTTAGGGTAGGGATAGCAGGGTTAGGGGATGATGACAGTGGATAGGAGGGTAGGGACTAAGGAGCTTGCGCGCATAGGGATAGGGGTTAGGATGGTAGGGTTAGGAGGTGTGGGGTTAGGCGATAGGTGTTAAGGGTAGGGATATGGAGTGTAGGGTATAGGGTTACGGGACTCAGGGATACGGGTCACGGGTTAGGGTTAGGGAATAGGGTTAGGGATGGGATAGGGTTAGGGATAGGGTAGGGTTAGGGTTAGGGTTAGGGATAGGGATAGGGTTAAGGGTTAGGATAGGGTTAGGGATAAGGGATAGGGTTTAGAGAGATAGGGTTAGGGTCTCAGAGTGTAGGGATAGGGTTAGGGATAGGGATAGGGTTAGGGTTAGTGGTTAGGGAATAGGGTTAGGCGATAGGGTTAAGGGTAGTTGGGTTGGGTATAGGGTTTAGGGAATATGGGTTAGGGATCAGGGATAGGGGTGGGGGATAGTGGGCTGTGGGATAGGGTTTAGGGGATAGGGATGGGTGTAGGGATAGGGGTTAGTAGGTAGGGTTAGGGTTAGGGATTAGGGATGGGATAGGGTAGTAGGGAGTGAGGTGGGGTTAGGGTTAGGGTGAGGTTTAGGGGTTAGGGATACGCGCTCTCTCGCGCGCTCTAGGGATGGAGTTAGGGATAGGGTTAGGGATAGGTTGTAGCGGATAGGGATTAAGAGATAGAGGTTAGGGATATGGGCTCAGGTCCGCGCGTTTACGCGCTCCGGGGATATGGGATAGTGGGGCTTAGGGCATAGGAGGTTAGGGATAGGGTGTAGGGATAAAAGGTTTTAGGATAGGGGTTAAGGCCTAAAGGATAGGTTTAAGGGAAGGAAATAGGTTTAGGGATAGGGGTTTAGGGATAGGTTTATGGGGTATAGGGATAGTCTTAACGGGTTAGGGATAGGGTTAGGGATAGTTTCAGGTTTAGGGATAGGTTTAAGTTAGGTTTTAGGGTTAGGTTTAGGGTTACGGATTAGGGTTAAGGGTTAGGTTTAAGGGTTAAGGTTTAGGTTTTGGGTTAGGTTTATGGTTAGGGTTAGGTTTGGGTTAGGTTAGGGTTAGTTTAGGGTTAGGAATAGGGCCTTGGTTTAGAGTTATGAGTTTAGGTTTAAGTTTACGGGTTAGGCATAAAGGGTGTTAGGTTAGGTTTTGGGTTAGGTTTTTAGGGTTAAAGTTTAGGGTTATAAAGGGTTAGTTTAGGAGTTAGTGTTAGGGTTAGTGTATTAGGGTTAGGGTTCAGTTACATAGTTTTACCATAGGGTTGAAAAAAAGACCCCATTGTCATCAGTTCAACCTCCCATCATTGTATTAGGGTTAGTGTTTGGGAATGGTTAGGGTTAGGTTTAAGTTTTAGGCTTAGGTTTAGGGTTAGTGCTCTCACGGGTTACGGGGTTGCCACCAAAATGTGATAGATATAGAATTTTATCCGCAATTTAGAGAAGGAAAACCTGTGAAATATTTGCAATTTTGGTTGAAATGTCAAGGCGAAAAGTAACAGTACCCTATGTAGCCTCAAGTCAATGCTACCTGTCCAGTGTGCCAGGGTCACTGTCCCTACAAGCCAAATTCACCATTTTCCAGGTTGGTGAAAAGTCAAATGGAAGATTGTTTTTGTCATTATCATTCTAAAATCCACAATATTCTCGTTAAAGCTTTTATTTGGATCTCTCGGGGCGGGGTTTCTGTCTGGAAAGCTACTTATTGCGTTCTCTGGTGCCTCTTCCTTGAATCTAACAGAATGAATTCCCCGACATTGATACCACTTTCCACACCGTATCCATATTATGTTACATGTTTCTGATAATAAAAGCCAAGAGTGTATCATAATAAAAAAAGCAGTGGCACCTATAAAACGTGGGGGCCGCGTGCCTGACCGCGGTTAGATTTTTCCAGAAGTGGTTAAAAGAACATCCAATAGAATCCCTATGGAATATTCTAGAATTTTCTGTCAAGGCTAATAAAGGGCCAGTAGCAACCTCCACAGAATGTAATATTTATTTTCAGAGGACAGAGGAGCCACAGCATTCTCAACAGATATTAAAAAATAACAAGGACTCAGCAAAAAACAAACCCTGACTACCACACTCATCTAACAAAGGTTTGCTATATTGGCAGCTACTGGTCCTTTTTTATTTTAAGTAAAGCTCATGAGCAACTGGAATAGAATAAATACCATATTAACAGCCTCACGGGAACGTTTCATACCTGGACCCAGATAAAAAAAAAAAAGATACTACTTAGGAACCAGAATTCAGAGACAAAGATGTTGACGTTGACTTGATGTTGCGATGAGAGAGCGACTCCGCCCAACACGTAATTCACCATCCTCCAGCTTCAAGGACGGCGTAAAGGGCTCCCAAATGGCTTTCACCTGCTCGAACAACGCCTGGGGAAGACGGATAAAGGGCTTAGAACGTGGAACCATAGAAACCTCTTTATAAAATAACTTGGAGGAAGGTTGTAATCACTCCCAGTTAATCTCCACCATGATCTCTTCTGTCTGATTCAGTGGATCTGGGAGCAGTCAGTCGGAATGGGGACGGGTAGGCAGAGGTTTGGACCTGTTCCGGAACCGTGAGCCAGCAACTGAGGAGGAGAATAATTTTGGATCTGGAGGAGGTCTAAACCCATGGAGAGAAATATGAATAATAGGTTTGGCCCGAACACTTGGAGAGACCTTTCAACCTTGTGGGTTTTATTCAATCAGTACCTTCTAGGAATTGCTCGGGCTCTTTCGTTGGCTATAACACCTTTGGGGCCCATCAGAACGCGGAGGCTTGGCCTACGGGCTCCAGGAATCTCAGTTTTTGCTGCACATATTCATTTAAAGTACATGACTGGGCTATCAACGGACTGTTCTTAGGGACCAGGAACTGGGCCACACGGACTGTCTCAAAGGGACAAAACTTGGCCCACGCGAGCGGACTGTCCTAAGGAACAGACCTGGTGCTACACGGGCTGTCGTGAAGGGACATGACTGGGCCACACTGCTTTGTCTAAAGGGACAGACTGGCGCAACGGACTGTCTAAGGGACAGACTGAGGCCACACGGACTGTCTAAGGGACAGACTGGCCACACGGGCATGTCTAAGGGACAAGACTGGCCACACGTGGCTGTTCTAGGGGACGTCCGTGGGCTATCACCGGCCCTGTCATAGGGAAGCCGACATGGGCCACACGTGGCCTGTCTAGAGGACGGACCTGGGCTACACGGGCTGTCTAGGACGACCTGGGCTACATCGGACTGTTCTTAAGGGACAAGAACTGGCTACAGCCGGGCTTATACTAGGGACAGACTGGGCTAACACGGGCTGCATAAGGGACGGACTGGGCTACACGGGCTGCCTAAGGGACAGACTGGGCTACACGGGCTGCTCTAAGGGACAGGACTGGGCTAAACAAACGGGCTGCCTAAGGGACGGACATCGCGCTACATCGGGCTGTAAAGGGTACGGACATGGAGCTTACGGTTGCTGTCTAAGGGATACGGACTGGGATAACGGGACTGACCCTAAGGGCGGACTGGGCTAACACGGGGCCTGTCTAAGGGGACGGACTGGCCTAACGCACGGGGCTGTCTAAAGGGGACGGACTGGGCTACACGGACTGATCTAGGGACGGACTGGCTACCGGATGTCCTAAGAGACAGGACTTAATGGAAGTCGAGATTTTTGCTGAGCCCGGGGCAGGGTAACGATCCTGGGAATGGCGCCAATTAAGTGGCCCCCATAGTGGTACCTGTGGTTGAATATTGTTTATAGAAGCGGCACAACTGGGCCATAATGGGCTTTTCCCAAGGGTAAAGGAAACTCCTACTCAACCAGAACCGAAGGCAGTAAAAACCATTAGGTTAGAGGTTCTGGAAACAGAGCAAGGGCCACTAAGGGCATTGGGGGGGGTGATTAAAGGTCTTGGGGCTTATTTGTGGCCGAATTTGTCCAAGAGTTGCAATAACCACACCCCCCATGTCATAGCTCCACCCCCAAAGCAACAATATTCCTGCCCACAATGTCATAACTCCACCATGACATATCATCATTCCCACCCCCTGATGTCATTGACCCCCCCACTTCCTTTTGCCTGGCTTTAACCTACACAAAGGTGGCAGCCCATAGCCTTTTTTAAGCAGCATAGCGCCCTCTCCAGGCTGGGGGAGCATCATTTAAGCTAACTTTTCAATTGTCTTTCATTATTTATTTCGTATCAATTTTTTAATTATTTGCCTTCTTTCATCATTCAAACCACTCCCTGGTTGCTAAGGTAATTTGAACCCTGGCAACGAATAACTGCTAAAAATTCCAGACTGGAGAGCTGCTTAGCATAGTTTATGCTTCATATAAAAAAATGAAGACCAATTGCAAACTGTCCCTCAGAATTATCACTCTCTACATCTACTAAGTCAACCCAAGAGGTGAACAATATCCCCTTAAATGAATGTAGAAGAAGAGGCTATTAGAAGTGTGGGCCAATCACATGGCCCAATCTCACATGTACGCCCATAATCTGGCTGCTGAGCCCCAGGTATTAGACCTTATCAGTCACTTTTGGCCCCATAGACCCGGGCCTCTTCAAACTCACGATACAACCAAGCCCTGCCCTCCTCCTCTGTAAGCCCCACCCCCTTTGCAACCCACAAATAGCACACTTTACATCTATAGAAGCCCCCTCTACCACGAATGCAATAACCCCTGTTAAACCCCCCCCCAGTGGCATCCATGGTCGGAGAATCCAAGTGAAGGGATATCACCCCCACATGTTACTTAGTAACAGTACTGCCACCTACAACACTCCCTAAGACCATTCCTGCATCATTCCTCCCCTACTCCTCCCCTAAAGACCTTACTGCATCATCATAACCTAAATACTCCCTAAGACCTTCTGCATTACTCCTCCCCTAACTCCTACCCCTAAGCCTTCTGCATCACTCCACCCTACTCCTCCCCTAAGCCTTCCTGCATCACTCGTACCCTAACTTCCTCCCTAAGACCCTCCCTGCCATCAATCCTCCCTAAGTACCTACCTCATCACTCACTCCCCTAAGCACTCCGCCTTGCAATCACTCCTGCCCCTAAGACCTTCCTGCATCACTCCACCCCTTAACTCCTTCCCTAAGACCTTCCTTTGCATCACTCGTGCTCTAACTCCTCCCCTAAAGACCTTCCTAGCATCACTACTCCCCTAACTGCCTCCCTAAGACCTTCCTGCATCACTCTCGCTCCCTAGATCTCTACCTGCACATCACTTCGTCCCCTAAGACCTTCCTGCATCACTCCTCCCCTAACTCCTCCCCTAAGACATTCCTGCATCACTCCTCCCTAAAGACCTTTCCTGCATCACTCCCTCCCCTAAGACCTTCCTGCATCACTCCACCCCTAACTCCTCCCCTAAGACCTGCCACCTACAGGCAATAACACTAAACAACAAGGAGCAGGCAGTCAATATCCAGACCAGAGCTGAAGGTCTCCTGAGGGGCCACAATGGCCCCTATGCAGTTGTACGCCTGGCCCCCCAGCTACTTGATTCAGTCCTATAACTACCTCCTTGGTTGCTATGGGTTGCTATGGTCAGGGCTAACGCTGCATATTACTAAATTAAATTAGTCCTGAGATGAGGGCCCCCAAACAGTGAGTTAGTGTGGGCCACAACCCAGTCCAACGCTATTGGATTTCTGTTGTTTATAACACGAGTCTCACCGACAATCATTCCATCCACGTATCTCTTCTGGATATCAAAGGATTCCCGCAGGTTGCCCTCCGTTATGTGGAATATTATGTCCGCGGCTGGGGGCCGGCGGCTGTATGCGGGGGTTATGGCCCGGAGGAAGATGATTTCTGTGAAACAGAAAAAAAAAAAAAAATCATTAAAAAGTTGTCATTAAAGGGGAAGTAAAGCTTATCATATGAGACAGAAATTAAATGTATTTTTTATTTTAGGTTTAGTTTGCCTTTTAAATGTGCCTCCCCCTCCAAACTCAGCAATAAAGGTAAATAATGGCAAGGGGTTTACCTTCCGGCCGGCTGAATTCTCTAAACGTGGGCAGGGAGATGACCGTGTGGGAAATGGTGTGCACGGGGTCGTGTCATACATGGAAATGCGTTGGGATGGTCGGACAGGATTTGATGCAACGGACGGTGTCGGCTCTGTCGTACCTGGGAAAGCCGCAGTGAACATAAGACAGATATATATATATATGTGACCTGTGCTTGTGGGCTGAATCCCTCCCACTATAAGCCATCGGTCAGAATTGGCTGGCAGTCAGTGAGAGTCCAGCCAGGGGGCAGAAACAGCTCACTACTGGAGAAGAAAATTCAGGGAAACATGCTATGAAATGTCATGCTCCCCGAATAGCAGGAAGTGTCGAGTTAGGGGGAGGAGTAGATGCACGGAAGGTCTTGGTGATGCAGGAAGGGTTAGGGGAGCGGAGGATGATTGCAGGAAGGTCTTGTCGTTAGGAGGGTAAGGGGAGGAGTGAGCTGGAGGGTCTTGGGGGAGGTGATGCCAGTGATCGCAGTGAAGGTCTTAGGGCAAGGAGTTAGGGAGGAGTGATAGGGGCAGTTGGCAGGTGCATGCTGAGGCAGGGTCTTAGGGGAGGAGTTGGGGAGGAGGGCAGGAGTGAGTGGCGAGGAGGTGCGTTAGGGGAGGAGTGATGCAAGAAGGCGTCTTAGGGCGAGGAGTTGTGCAGGAAGGCTCTTACGGGCAGGAGTGCATGCAGAGAGGTCTTTGGAGGAGGAGTGATGCAGGAAGGAGTCTTAGGGGCAGGAGTGATGCAGGAGGGTTTAGGGCAGGGAGTAGGATGAGGAGGGTCTTAGGGGAGGAGTGTGCAGGACGGGTCCTTTAGGGGCAGAGAGTGGATGCCAGGAGGGTCCTTAAGGGAGAGGAGAAGTGATGCAGGAAAGGGTCTTAGGGGAGGAAGTGATGCAGAGAAGTCCTTAGGGCAGGAGTGATGCGGAGGATTCTTGGGGGTAGGAAGTGTATGCAGGAGGGTCTTAGGGGAGGAGTGATGCCAGGAGGTTGTCTTGGGGAGGGGTGATGCAGGAAAGGGTCTTAGGTGCAGGAAAGTGATGCAGGAGGGTCTTAAGGGAGGAGTGAATGCAGAAGGGGTCTTAGGGGAGGAGTGATGGCAGGCAGGTCTTGGGTGTGGAGGAGTGATGATAGCGGGAGGGTGATGCAGGTAGGGTCTTAAGGCAGAGTGAGTGATGCAAGGAGGGTCTTAGGGGACAGAGTGATTGCAAGGAGGGATCTTAGGGCAGGAGTGATGCAGGAAGGTCTTAGGGCAGGAGTGAATGGCAGGAGGATCTTAGGGCAGAAGGAGTGATCAGGAGGGTTCGTAGGGCAGGTAGTGATGCAGGAGGGTCTTAGGGCAGCGCAGTGATGGCTAGGAAGAGTCTTCTGGGCGAGGAAGTGATTCAGGAGGAATCTTAGGGAGGGAGTTGATGCAGGAGGGTCTTAGGGAGGAGTGCATGCAGGAGGGTCTTAGGGCAGGAGTGATGCCAGGAAGGTCTTAGGGCAGGAGTGATGCAGGGGGTTTTTAGGGTCTTCAGAGTAGCTATGCAGGAAGGTCTTAGGGAGGAGTGATGCGAGGAGGGTCTTAGGGCGAAGGAGTGAATGCAGGAGGGTCTTAGAGGAGGAGTGATTGCAGGAGGGTCTTAGGGAGGAGTGATGCAGGAAGCGTCTTAGGGCAGGAGTGATGCAGGAAGGTCTTACAGGAGTGATGCATGGAGGGTCTTTAGGGGAGGGAGTGATGCAGGAGGGTCTTAAGAGGAGGAGTGATGCAGGAAGGGTCTTAGGGGAGGAGTGATAGGAGGGTCTTAGGGCAGGAGTGTGCAGGAGGGTCTTAGGGGAGGATTGATGCAGAAGGTCTTAGGGCAAGGAGGGGTCTTAGGGAGGAGTGATGCAGAGGGTCCTTAGGGGAGGAGTGATGCAGGAAGTTCTTAGGGAGGAGTGATGCAGGAAGGTCTTAGGGGAGGAGTGATGCAGGAAGGTCTTGGGGAGGAGTGATGCAGGAAGGTCTTAAGGGAGGAGTGATGCGCAGGAAGGTCTTAGGGGCGCGAGTGATGCAGGAAGGTCTTAAAGGGAGGAGTGATGCCAGGAAGGTCTTAAGGGGAGGATTGATGCAGGAAGGTCTTAGGGCAGGAAGGATGCAGGAAGGTCTTAGGGGAGGAGTGATGCAGGAAGGTCTTAGGGGAGGATTGATGCAGGAAGGTCTTAGGGCAGGAGTGATGCAGGAAGGTCTTAGGGGAGGAGTTGATGTCATTGCAGGAAGGTCTTTAGGGGAGGAGTGATGCGGAAGGTCTTAGGGAGGAGTGATGCAGGAAGGTCTTAGGGCAGGAGTGATGCAGGAGGGTCTTAGAGGGGAGTGATGCAGGAGGGTCTTAGAGGAGGAGTGGATGCTCAGGAGGGTCTTAGAGGAGGAGTGATGCAAGGAGGGTCCTTAGGGGAGGAATGATGCAGCGAAGGGTCTTAGGGGAGGGTGATGCAGGAAGGTCTTAAGGGAGGAGTGATGCAGGAAGGTCTTAAGGGAGGATGATGCAGGAAGGTTTAGGGCAGGAGTGATGCAGGAAGGTCTTAGGGGAGAGTGATGCAGGAGGTCTTAGGGCAGGAGTGATGCAGGAAGGTCTTAGGGGAGGAGTGATGCAGGAAGGTCTTAAGGGAGGAGTGATGCAGGAAGGTCTTAGGGCAGGAGTGATGCAGGAAGGTCTTTAGGGGAGGAGTGATGCAGGAGGTCTTAAGGAGGAGTGATGGCAGGAAGGCTCTTAGGGGAGTGATGCAGGAAGGTCTTAGGGCAGGAGTGATGCAGGAAGGTCTTAGGGCAGGAGTGAATGCAGGAGGGTCTTAAGGGAGGAGTGATGCAGGAGGGTCTTAAGGGAGGAGTGATGCAGGAAGGTCTTAGGGCAGGAGTGATGCAGGAGGGTCTTAGAGGAGGAGTGATGCAGGAGGGTCTTAGGGCAGGGTGATGCAGGAAGGTCTTAGGGGAGAGTGATGCAGGAGGTCTTGGGAGGAGTGATGCAGGAGGGTCTTAGGGCAGGAGTGATGCAGGAGGTCTTAGGGGAGGAGTGATGCAGGAAGGGGAGGAGTGATTGCAGGAAGGGGCAGGAGTGATAAGAGGAGCAGGAGGGTCTTAGGGCAGGAGTGATGCAGGAAGGTCTTAGGGCAGGAGTGATTGCAGGAGGGTCTTAGGGAGGAGTGATGCAGGAGGGTCTTAGAGGAGGAGTGATGCAGGAGGGTCTTAGGGGGCAGGAGTGATGCAGGAGGGTCTTAGAGGGGAGTGATGCAGGATGGGTCTTAGGAGGAGGTGATGCAGGAAGGTCTTAGGGAGGAGTTAGGTCTTAAGGGAGGAGTGATGCAGGAAGGTCTTTAGGGGAGGATTGATGCAGGAAGGTCTTAGGGCAGGTGTTGCAGGAGGGTCTTAAGGGAGGAGTGATGCAGGAGGGTCTTAGGGCAGGAGTGATGCAGGAGGGTCATACCTTTTTCTCTCTCCCCCTTTTTTGCCCGACAAATCAGGATTTGTGCAGGACTTGGGGGCAGGGCCAACCCTTTGGAAGGGTCCCTCAGAACACCCTACACTTTATCCAGTGTGAAATGGCAAGGAGATCACTAATAAGGGGGGTAGTTCAACCCCAAGACCCCCCAAAAAATGAAAGAAATTGCTGGTTACATGAACAAAGTAGTGTTGTGACATTGCTCCTACCCTGGAGCAGAACTTCTTTGGCAACCCCTAGTGACCCCAGGACCTCAGAATGCTGGGTAATAAAAATAAATAAATAGTAAATAAGCCCCCATTAAGTGCTGGGATCACATGACCAGAGTCAGTTCTCTAGGTGGGAAGGATCAGCTGGTGGGTTCTGACCTAACGTTGAGGCAGCAGGTTCCTGGGTCCATTATTTTGAGCCTTGTGGTACAGGCCTTTGGGGGGCAAACCTTGCCTTACCCATTATCCCTCCCATCTTCCCCTCTGTGTACTTCAACTCACCTCCAGCAGCACCCCCAATACTGCGCTAGGAATGCAGAGGGCTCACCGGCCCATAAATAGAGCGATAATCAGGATTTGGATTATGGACCCCCAGCAGCATATATGAAGTATAATAAATACAAAGCCCTGATTGGACGATCCTGTGTGCATCTCTTATGCACCTCATGCTGAATGTTGATCAAAAAAGATCCGATTGCTTCCTTGGGTTTCTTCAGTTTTGTTTTGTTTTTTATTTTATCAGCTCTGCTGTGTGCGGCCATCTTGTATCTGTTTATACAAAGCCCCGCCCAGTCTGTTGTGTTCAATGGAGTCAATGCATTTGTCATTCTTTTTAACTGTCACATTAAGCACCCCGGGATACAAGGAATATATTTTTTAAAAGGCTCCACCCATCACAGTAAAGCAATATCCACCTATATAAATATATATATATATGAGGCCCCACCCACTTACCCACCATGCCCCTGTTGCAGGATAAAGGGTGCTATTTGTATCTATGGTATTGTGTTTTTCTAAGGCTAAAATGTAAATTCCACTGACAAAATATTAGTTTTTTGCCAACAACATACATTCTGTAATAACAAAATCAATTTTAGCATCGCAAAATGTAAATTGTCATCACAAAACTAATTCTGTGAACTCAAAAATGATTTTGTAGTGACAAATGTATTTTTGCCGGCACAAAATAAATCCTTATTTCACAAAAATAATTCTGTAAACACAAAAATTCTTTTGCAGTTACAAAATAAAAATCACCCAAATGTATGTTTTCATTGCAATGGAATGCTGGGTGAAAATGTTGCATTTTTAGCCAATATATTGCAGGGGAGGTTTGTTTATTGATTTTTGAATTTGCAAGTTTTTTTTCCAACTCGAATAAACTGATAAATCAGCCCCCTAGTGTATTTTGTGATCTGAAAATGAATTCACAAGATATTTGTGATGACAAAAAAAGAATCTTGCGACTACAGAATGCATTCTGTGAATACAAAACCTATTTTTGTGTCCAGAGAATTCATTTTGTGATGACTAAATAAATACCTGGGTTGCCCCAGACGCCCCCTCACTGCTCCGGGGTAAAAAAAATATTGGAATAAAATGCAGAATTGCTCAGCAGAGCACTCAGTGTATTTCCCTCCCTCCGGCCATAATGATATTTTTCCCCTTACTCAGTTCATCCGCCTCCAGAGTGATGTCACTTCTGGTCTGCAGTGACATCACTTCCGGTTTGGGTTGGAGGAGGCATTGTGGGGTGGTTATGAGGGTCTGGTTCAGGCACGGGTCTTCCTGCCTGTGTAGGTCTCTACCCTGTTTCTTTTTTAGATTGCTCTTTAAAGGGGCGGTTCACCTTTAAGTTAACTTTCAATATATTATAGAATGCCCTAGTCCTAGCGACTTTGCAATTGGTCTTCATTATTTATTTATTCTTTATAGTTTTCAAATTATTTGCCTTCTTTGCAGCTTTCAAATGGGGGTCACTGACCCCGGCAGCCAAACCCTATTGCTCTGTGAGGCTCCAGTTTTATTGTTATTGTTACTTTTTATTCCTTATCTTTCTATTCAGCCCCTCCCCTATTCATATACCGGTCTCTCATTCACACCACTCCCTGGTTGCTAAGGTAACTTGGACCCTAGCAACCAAAAACCTATTGCTCTGTGAGGCTCCAGTTTTATTGTTATTGTTACTTTTTATTCCTTATCTTTCTATTCAGCCCCTCCCCTATTCATATACCCGTCTCTCATTCACACCACTCCCTGGTTGCTAAGGTAACTTGGACCCTAGCAACCAAAACCCTATTGCTCTGTGAGGCTCCAGTTTTATTGTTATTGTTACTTTTTATGCCTTATCTTTCTATTCAGCCCCTCCCCTATTTATATTCCTGTCTTTCTTTCAAACCACTCCCTGGTTACTAAGGTAACTTGGACCCTAGCAACCAAAACCCTATTGCTCTGTGAGGCTCCAGTTTTATTGTTATTGTTACTTTTTATTCCTTATCTTTCTATTCAGCCCCTCCCCTATTCATATACCAGTCTCTCATTCAAACCACTGGCTGGTTGCCAACGGAAACAGGACACTAGCGACCGGATAGCTGCTGAACGAAACACTAAATAACTGAAGAAAAAACAATAAATGAAAACAAATGAAGGCCAATGGCAATGACATCATATTAAAAGTTAATTTGAAAGGTGAACTACCCCTTTAATGGGACCGTTAGAGGCGGGACTAAGTCATGTGACAGGCGCAGGAATCCTAAACCGAGCGTAAAAGGAGGGAAAAAAGTGGACAAAGGACAAGAAGAGCCGTTGTTCTGTACAGAAGCCAAACCCACAGCGCCATGCAACAAGCTAAAACTTTATTGGCTCTAGAAAGCGAGCAGAGCGGGGGTGCAGGCCCCTCCCCCAATCAAAGCTCCGGCGTCACAAAGACATGCAGTTTGGCTATAAAGGTGCTGAGAGTCCCGTATCGAGTGAGGCTCATCTGAATGGTGAGGAGGATGTCCTGCGGCTCCGCTATTGGCTGCTGCACCGAGATTAGGCCGCTGTGGGCGTTGACGTATTTGGTGGCAAAATAGTCCCTCTCGTTACCGCTGGTGATGGACAGCTGAATGTCGTCGCCGGGGAGAGAGTGGGAGGGGCCCATGCGGAAAATGTCGGTGGGGGCTTGGATGTTGGTGGGGAAGGTGAGTTGGTGGTGGGTAATTCTCAGGGGGAGGTGCTGGCATTCGGGATCAATGCAAGGCAAGCGCTCACAGCGACTGCAAGAAAAGGGAAAAGACAAGACAAGAAGAGAATTAATGCACGTGAAGCGAGCAAGCGTGGGGTGGGGCAGCGGGGCGGGAGGGAGGGGCAAAGGAACAAACACTGCCCCCAGGGCGGGGCCTCTATTAGTAACAATGAGAAGCAAAACAGCTCACAAAGCGCCAGCAACAGCTCAGCAGCCATTGGTCCCAACGGGGGGCGGTGCCAGTTATTCCTGTCCAGTAACAACCCCGGCCCATTTGGTCTCAAGTGGATCAGCCTGTTACCCTTCATATTACAACTCCCTGCATCCTAGCGACTGCTGGGAGTTTTAGTTCGACATTGGTTACATTCTTAGGAACGGCAACTAATCCAGGGTCAAGGATTATGGATTAGTGGAGTCCGTGCCCTAAAGTGCAACAAACAGAAAGGAAACGTCTCTCCAAAGTGCAACAAACAGAAAGGAAACGTCTCTCCAAAGTGTAACAAACAGAAAGGAAACGTCTCCCCAAAGTGCTACAAACAGGAAGGAAACATCTCCCCAAAGTGCTACAAACAGGAAGGAAACATCACACCAAAGTCCTACAAACAGAAAGGAAACATCTCCCCAAAGTCCTACAAACAGAAAGGAAACATCTCCCCAAAGTCCTACAAACAGAAAGTAAACATCTCCCCAAAGTTCTACAAACAGAAAGGAAACATCTCCCCAAAGTCCTACAAACAGGAAGGAAACATCTCCCCAAAGTGCTACAAACAGGAAGGAAACGTCACCCCAAAGTGCAACAAACAGAAAGGAAACGTCTCCCAAAGTGCAACAAACAGAAAGGAAACATCTCCCCAAAGTCCTACAAGCAGAAAGGAAACATCTCCCCAAAGTTCTACAAACAGGAAGGAAACATCTCCCCAAAGTCCTACAAACAGGAAGGAAGCTACAAACAGGAAGGAAACATCTCCCAAATCCTACAAACAGAAGGAAACGTCTCCCCAAAGTCCTACAAACAGGAAGGAAACATCTCCCCAAAGTCCTACAAACAGAAAGGAAACATCTCCCCAAAGTCCTACAAACAGAAAGGAAACATCTCTCCAAAGTTCTACAAACAGAAAGGAAATGTCACCCCAAAGTCCTACAAACAGAAAGGAACATCTCCCCAAAGTCCTACAAACAGAAAGGAAACATCTCCCCAAAGTCCTACAAACAGGAAGGAAACATCTCCCCAAAGTGCTACAAACAGGAAGGAAACGTCACCCCAAAGTTCTACAAACAGAAAGGAAACGTCTCCCCAAAGTGCAACAAACAAAAAGGAAACGTCTCCCAAAGTGCTACAAACAGGAAGGAAACATCTCCCCAAAGTGCTACAAAAGGAAACGTCACCCCAAAGTGCTACAAACAGGAAGGAAACGTCACCCCAAAGTGCTACAAACAGGAAGGAAACGTCACACCAAAGTCCTACAAACAGAAAGGAAACATCTCCCCAAAGTCCTACAAACAGAAAGGAAACGTCTCCCCAAGTCCTACAAGCAGAAAGGAAACATCTCCCCAAAGTCCTACAAACAGAAAGGAAACGTCACCCCAAAGTCCTACAAACAGGAAGGAAACATCTCCCCAAAGTCCTACAAGCAGAAAGGAAATGTCTCCCCAAAGTCCTACAAACAGAAAGGAAACATCTCCCCAAAGTCCTACAAAAAGGAAGGAATCATCTCCCCAAAGTCCTACAAACAGGAAGGAATCATCTCCCCAAAGTTCTACAAACAGAAAGGAAACATCTCCCCAAAGTCCTACAAACAGGAAGGAAACATCTCCCCAAAGTCCTACAAACAGGAAGGAAACATCTCCCCAAAGTCCTACAAACAGAAAGGAAACGTCTCCCCAAAGTTCTACAAACAGGAAGGAAACGTCTCCCCAAAGTCCTACAAACAGGAAGGAAACATCTCCCCAAAGTCCTACAAACAGGAAGGAAACATCTCCCCAAAGTCCTACAAACAGAAAGGAAACGTCTCCCCAAAGTTCTACAAACAGGAAGGAAACGTCTCCCCAAAGTCCTACAAACAGAAAGGAAACATCTCCCCAAAGTCCTACAAACAGAAAGGAAACATCTCCCAAAGTCCTACAAACAGAAAGGAAACATCTCCCCAAAGTTCTACAAACGGAAAGGAAACGTCACCCCAAAGTCCTACAAACAGAAAGGAAACATCTCCCCAAAGTTCTACAAACAGAAAGGAAATGTCACCCCAAAGTCCTACAATCAGGAAGGAAACATCTCCCCAAAGTCCTACAAACAGAAAGGAAGTCACCCCAAAGTCCTACAAACAGAAAGGAAACATCTCCCCAAAGTTCTACAAACAGAAAGGAAATGTCACCCCAAAACAGATTGTCCTACAAACAGGAAGGAAACATCTCCCCAAAGTTCTACAAACAGAAAGGAAATTCTGTTACCCCAAATCCAAAAAAAAAGGGAAACAAAATATCATCACCCCAATGTCCTACAAACATAAAGGAAATGTCACCCCAAGTCCAACAAACAGAAAGGAAACGTCACCCCAAAGTTCTACAAACAGAAAGGGAAAGTCACTCCAAAGTTCTACAAACAGAAAGGAAACATCTCCCCAAAGTCCTACAAACAGAAAGGAAACGTCACCTCGAAGTTCTACAAACAGAAAGGAAACGTCTCCCCAAAGTTCTACAAACAGAAAGGAAACCATCACCCCAAAGTTCTACAAACAGAAAGGAAATTTTGTTACCCCAAATCCAAAAAAGGGAAACAAAATATCATCACCCCAATGTCCTACAAACATAAAGGAAATGTCACCCCAAGTCCAACAAACAGAAAGGAAACATAACCCCAAAGTTCTACAAACAGAAAGGGAAAGTCACCCCAAAGTTCTACAAACAGAAAGGAAACGTCTCCCCAAAGTTCTACAAACAGAAAGGAAACGTCACCTCGAAGTTCTACAAACAGAAAGGAAAATTTGTTACCCCATATCCTAAAATAGGGAAACAAAATATCATCACCCCAATGTCCTACAAACATAAAGGAAATGTCACCCCAAGTCCAACAAACAGAAAGAAAACTGTCACCCAAAGTTCTACGAACAGAAAGGAACCGTCACCCAAAAGTTCTACAAACAGAAAGGAAACCATCACCCCAAAGTTCTACAAACAGAAAGGAAATTTTGTTACCCCAAATCCAAAAAGGGAAACAAGAAATATCATCACCCCAACGTCCTACGTTAAACATAAAGGAAATGTCACCCCAAGTCCAACAAACAGAAAGAAAACTGTCACCCAAAGTTCTACGAACAGAAAGGAAACATCTCCCCAAAGTTCTACAAACAGAAAGGAAACATCTCCCCAAAGTTCTACAAACAGAAAGGAAACATCTCCCCAAAGTTCTACAAACAGAAAGGAAACATCACCCCAAAGTTCTACAAACAAAAAGGAAATTTTGTTACCCCAAATCCAAAAAAGGGAAACAAAATATTATCACCCCAGATGTCCTACAAACATAAAGGAAATGTCACCCCAAGTCCAACAAACAGAAAAGGAAACGTCACCCCAAAGTTCTACAAACAGAAAGGAAACGTCACCCCAAAGTTCTACAAACAGAAAGGAAACATCTCCCCAAAGTTCTACAAACAGAAAGGAAACATCTCCCCATAGTTCCATAAAAAGGAAAGGAAAGGTTGTGACCCCAACGTTCTGCGAACAGAAAGGAAACTTTGTCACCACAAAGTTCTACAAACAGAAAGGAAACGTCACCCCAAAGTCCTACAAACAGAAAGGAAACGTCACCCCAAAGTCCTACAAACAGAAAGGAAACGTCTCCCCAAAGTTCTACAAACAGAAAGGAAATTTTGTTACCCCAAATCCAAAAAAGGGAAACAAAATATCATCACCCCCCAAATGTCCTACAAACATAAAGGAAATGTTACCCCAAGTCCAACAAACAGAAAGAAAAACTGTCACCCCAAAGTTCTACGAACAGAAAGGAAACGTCTCCCCAAAGTTCTACAAACAGAAAGGAAACGTCACCCCATCTCAAAGTTCTACAAACAGAAAGGAAACGTCTTCCCACAAAAGTTCTACAAACAGAAAGGAAACGTCTCCCCAAAGTCCTACAAACAGAAAGGAAACGTCTCCCCAAAGTCCTACAAACAGAAAGGAAACGTCACCAAGTTCTACAAACAGAAAGGAAACGTCACCCCAAAGTTCTACAAACAGAAAGGAAACGTCTCCCCAAAGTTCTACAAACAGAAAGGAAACGTCTCCCCAAAGTTCTACAAACAGAAAGGAAACGTCTCCCCAAAGTTCTACAAACAGAAAGGAAACGTCACCCCAAAGTTCTACAAACAGAAAGGAAACATCACCCCAAAGTTCTACAAACAGAAAGGAATACATCTCCCCAAAGTCCTACAAACAGAAAGAAACATCTGCCCAAAGTCCTACAAACAGAAAGGAAACGTCTCCCCAAAGTTCTACAAACAGGAAGGAAACATCTGCCCAAAGTCCTACAAACAGAAAGGAAACGTCTCCCCAAAGTTCTACAAACAGAAAGGAAACATCTCCCCAAAGTCCTACAAACAGAAAGGAATCGTCTCCCCAAAGTTCTACAAACAGAAAGGAAACATCTCCCCAAAGTTCTACAAACAGAAGGAAACATCTCCCCAAAGTCCTACAAACAGAAAGAAACGTCTCCCCAAAGTTCTACAAACAGAAAGGAAACGTCACCCCAAAGTTCTACAAACGAAAGGAGGAAACGTCTCCCCAAAGTTCTACAAACAGAAAGGAAACGTCACCCCAAAGTTCTACAAACAGAAAGGAAACGTCACCCCAAAGTTCTACAAACAGAAAGGAAACGTCACCCCAAAGTTCTACAAACAGAAAGGAAACAAGTTATACAAACAGAAAGGAAACGTCACCCCAAAGTTCTACAAACAGAAAGGAAACGTCACCCCAAAACGTTTCCCAAAGTTCTACAAACAGAAAGGAAACGTCTCCCCAAAGTCCTACAAACAGGAAGGAAACGTCTCCCCAAAGTTCTACAAACAGAAAGGAAACATCTCCCCAAAGTCCTACAAACAGAAAGGAAACGTCTCCCCAAAGTTCTACAAACAGAAAGGAAAGGAAACATCTCCCCAAAGTCCTACAAACAGAAAGGAAACATCTGCCCAAAGTCCTACAAACAGAAAGGAAACGTCTCCCCAAAGTTCTACAAACAGAAAGGAAACATCTCCCAAAGTCCTACAAACAGAAAGGAAACGTCTCCAAAGTTCTACAAACAGAAAGGAAACATCTCCCCAAAGTCCTACAAACAGAAAGGAAACATCTCCCCAAAGTTCTAACAGAAAGGAAACGTCGTTCCCCAAAGTTCTACAAACAGAAAGGAAAACAGGTTCTACAAACAGGAAGGAAACATCTGCCCAAAGTCCTACAAACAGAAAGGAAACGTCACCCCAAAGTCCTACAAACAGGAAGGAAACGTCACCCCAAAGTCCTACAAACAGGAAGGAAACGTCTCCCCAAAGTTCTACAAACAGAAAGGAAACGTCTCCCCAAAGTCCTACAAACAGAAAGGAAACGTCTCCCCAAAGTTCTACAAACAGGAAGGAAACATCTCCCCAAAGTTCTACAAACAGGAAGGAAACATCTGCCCAAAGTCCTACAAACAGAAAGGAAACGTCTCCCCAAAGTCCTACAAACAGAAAGGAAACGTCTCCCCAAAGTCCTACAAACAGAAAGGAAACGTCACCCCAAAGTTCTACAAACAGAAAGGAAACGTCTCCCCAAAGTCCTACAAACAGAAAGGAAACATCTCCCCAAAGTTCTACAAACAGGAAGGAAACGTCTCCCCAAAGTTCTACAAACAGGAAGGAAACGTCTCCCCAAAGTTCTACAAACAGAAAGGAAACGTCTCCCAAAGTCCTACAAACAGAAAGGAAACGTCTCCCCAAAGTCCTACAAAAGAACGTCTCCCAAAGTTCTACAAACAGGAAGGAAACGTCTCCCCAAAGTCCTACAAACAGGAAGGAAACGTCTCCCCAAAGTTCTACAAACAGGAAGGAAACGTCACCCCAAAGTTCTACAAACAGGAAGGAAACATCTCCCCAAAGTTCTACAAACAGAAAGGAAACGTCTCCCCAAAGTCCTACAAACAGAAAGGAAACGTCTCCCCAAAGTTCTACAAACAGGAAGGAAACGTCTCCCCAAAGTCCTACAAACAGGAAGGAAACGTCTCCCCAAAGTTCTACAAACAGGAAGGAAACGTCACCCCAAAGTTCTACAAACAGGAAGGAAACATCTCCCCAAAGTTCTACAAACAGAAAGGAAACGTCTCCCCAAAGTCCTACAAACAGAAAGGAAACGTCTCCCCAAAGTTCTTCAAACAGAACAGAGTTTAATGCAAGGGGCGCATTTCTCCGGGTCTGCCAGCAGGTGTCGCCCTGCACTGTGCAATGGCATTTACTTGATTTTACGTAAAGGGTAACTAAAGCTTTTTTTCTTCTTTTCCTCTTTATTGCCATACAAATGAAACACCCCCTTTAGGGTCCTGGTGAAAGAGAGACACCTGCTGGTGGTACTGAGCCACAGCACCCACAGGGTGCCCTAGGCAGGTGTAGGTGCCAGTCTGCCCCCAGCTACAGACTCATGTTACCCTTGGTGGGACTGACTTTATATGAAAAGTATATTATTACCCACAATGCTCCATCAGTTCTAAATCAGTGCTGTTTATATTCTCTGCACTGCTGGCTCTGACTCCTGAAACAACGGAGAACAGACATGGAGGAGACCTGGAGGCTTCTGCTACATTGTTTCAAGAGTCAGAACAGAAAGGGATGCAGGGAAGATGCTTAGAATTATATTTTTTAAGAAAATTGGGTAAAGTTCCCCTTTAAAGAGAGTCACTTACGTGTTGCCGGTTTTGCGGTAGTTCTTGGGGCAGTCGAAGGAAAGGCAGCGGAACCCCCCCTGGATATTGAAGCAGGTCTCGGTGTCGGAGCAGTTGTGGTTGCCGGTGACGCATTCGTCCACATCTGTAACGAGGGGGGGCACAATGATCACATTTACTTAAACCAACGGGGCAAAACCACTGCAGCCTTCACTTGGCCAGTAGAACCCCAGCGCTGGAACATTCTAGGCCTTTATTCTAGAAAAAGTTCATTGGGGGTGGGGAGGAAAGGAGATCTCACCATCAGCATAGGAAGGGGTTCCTTACTGTAAGGGCAGTCAGGTTATGGGATTTCCTACCCAGAGAGGGGGAATGAGTGATACATTGGGGGGTGGGGAGGAAAGGGGATCTCACCATCAGCATAGGAAGGGGTTCCTTACTGTAAGGGCAGTCAGGTTATGGGATTCCCTACCCAGAGAGGGGAATGAGTGATACATTGGGGGTGGGGAGGAAAGGGGATCTCACCATCAGCATAGGAAGGGGTTCCTTACTGTAAGGGCAGTCAGGTTATGGGATTCCCTACCCAGAGAGGGGAATGAGTGATACATTGGGGGTGGGGAGGAAAGGGGATCTCACCATCAGCATAGGAAGGGGTTCCTTACTGTAAGGGCAGTCAGGTTATGGAATCCCTACCAAGAGAGGGGGAATGAGTGATACATTGGGGGTGGGGAGGAAAGGGGATCTCACCATCAGCATAGGAAGGGGTTCCTTACTGTAAGGGCAGTCAGGTTATGGGATTCCCTACCCAGAGAGGGGGAATGAGTGATTCATTGGGGGTGGGGAGGAAAGGGGATCTCACCATCAGCATAGGAATGGGTTCCTTACTGTAAGGGCAGTCAGGTTATGGGGTTCCCTACCCAGAGAGGGGGAATGAGTGATACATTGGGGGGGGAGGAAAGGGATCTCACCATCAGCATAGGAAGGGTTCCTTACTGTAAGGGCAGTCAGGTTATGGGGTTCCCTACCAAGAGAGGGGGAATGAGTGATACATTGGGGTGGGGAGGAAAGGGGATCTCACCATCAGCATAGGAAGGGGTTCCTTACTGTAAGGGCAGTCAGGTTATGGGGTTCCCTACCAAGAGAGGGGGAATGAGTGATACATTGGGGGTGGGGAGGAAAGGGGATCTCACCATCAGCATAGGAAGGGGTTCCTTACTGTAAGGGCAGTCAGGTTATGGGGTTCCCTACCAAGAGAGGGGGAATGAGTGATACATTGGGGGTGGGGAGGAAAGGGGATCTCACCATCAGCATAGGAAGGGGTTCCTTACTGTAAGGGCAGTCAGGTTATGGGGTTCCCTACCCCACTCGACCCATTTACCTTGGCAGTTGCGGCCGTTGGGCGCCAGTGTGTACCCGCTCGGGGGGCAGGAGCAGCGGAAGCTGCCTGGAACGTTGTTGCACCGGTAGGAGCATATGTGGCCCCCAGTGGGCAGCGCGCACTCGTCGATATCTGCGGCCGGAGGGAAAAGACATGAGACGGCGTGGGGATAGTTACCCTTTAGCTTTCTCAAGGGCAACAAAACCTCAATTCCCGCATCTGCTCCCTGAGAGTGGAACGTACCAAGTCCCTACATGGGGGGGAATCGAGGGCACGTTACCTTCACACGTGATGCCATCCACGTCGCTCAGCTGGTACCCCCGCCGGCAGTAACACTGGTACGATCCGTACACGTTAGCGCACTCCTGGCTGCAGGGATTGTTACTGCATTCGTCCACATCTAAACAGGAGAGGGGATAATGCTCATATGTGGGTCATGTGTTTGGGCGAAGTTCCCCTTTAATTGGTTATAACTCACCTTCACACGATCTGCCATCCAAGGCCAACTTGAACCCAGTGGAGCAGCTGCAGAAAAACGACCCGGCCGTGTTTTCACACTTGTGGGCGCAGACCCGTCCTGGGTACCCCCTGCACTCATTTATATCTGCCAATGGGGAGGAAAGGGGATCTCACCATCAGCATAGGAAGGGGGTTCCTTACTGTAAGGGCAGTCAGGTTATGGGGTTCCCTACCAAGAGAGGGGGAATGAGTGATACATTGGGGGTGGGGAGGAAAGGGGATCTCACCATCAGCATAGGAAGGGGTTCCTTACTGTAAGGGCAGTCAGGTTATGGGGTTCCCTACCCAGAGAGGGGGAATGAGTGATACATTGGGGGTGGGGGAGAAAGGGGATCTCACCATCAGCATAGGAAGGGGTTCCTTACTGTAAGGGCAGTCAGGTTATGGGGTTCCCTACCCAGAGAGGGGGAATGAGTGATACATTGGGGGTGGGGAGGAAAGGGGATCTCACCATCAGCATAGGAAGGGGTTCCTTACTGTAAGGGGAGTCAGGTTATGGGGTTCCCTACCAAGAGAGGGGGAATGAGTGATACATTGGGGGTGGGGAGGAAAGGGGATCTCACCATCAGAATAGGAAGGGGTTCCTTACTGTAAGGGCAGTCAGGTTATGGGGTTCCCTACCCAGAGAGGGGGAATGAGTGATACATTGGGGGTGGGGAGGAAAGGGGATCTCACCATCAGCATAGGAAGGGGTTCCTTACTGTAAGGGCAGTCAGGTTATGGGGTTCCCTACCAAAAGAGGGGGAATGAGTGATACATTGGGAGTGGGGAGGAAAGGGGATCTCACCATCAGCATAGGAAGGGGTTCCTTACTGTAAGGGCAGTCAGGTTATGGGGTTCCCTACCAAAAGAGGGGAATGAGTGATACATTGGGGGTGGGGAGGAAAGGGGATCTCACCATCAGCATAGGAAGGGGTTCCTTACTGTAAGGGCAGTCAGGTTATGGGGTTCCCTACCAAAGAGGGGGAATGAGTGATACATTGGGGGTGGGGAGGAAAGGGGATCTCACCATCAGCATAGGAAGGGGTTCCTTACTGTAAGGGCAGTCAGGTTATGGGGTTCCCTACCCAGAGAGGGGGAATGAGTGATACATTGGGGGTGGGAGGAAAGGGGATCTCACCATCAGCATAGGAAGGGGTTCCTTACTGTAAGGGCAGTCAGGTTATGGATTCCCTACCCAGAGAGGGGGAATGAGTGATACATTGGGGGTGGGGGGGGAAGGGGATCTCACCATCAGCATAGGAAGGGGTTCCTTACTGTAAGGGCAGTCAGGTTATGGGGTTCCCTACCCAGAGAGGGGGAATGAGTGATACATTGGGGGTGGGGAGGAAAGGAGATCTCACCATCAGCATAGGAAGGGGTTCCTTACTGTAAGGGCAGTCAGGTTATGGGGTTCCCTACCCAGAGAGGGGGAATGAGTGATACATTGGGGGTGGGGAGGAAAGGGGATCTCACCATCAGCATAGGAAGGGGTTCCTTACTGTAAGGGCAGTCAGGTTATGGGATTCCCTACCCAGAGAGGGGGAATGAGTGATTCATTGGGGGTGGGGAGGAAAGGGGATCTCACCATCAGCATAGGAAGGGGCTCCTTACTGTAAGGGCAGTCAGGTTATGGGATTCCCTACCCAGAGAGGGGGAATGAGTGATACATTGGGGGTGGGGAGGAAAGGGGATCTCACCATCAGCATAGGAAGGGGTTCCTTACTGTAAGGGCAGTCAGGTTATGGGATTCCCTACCCAGAGAGGGGGAATGAGTGATACATTGGGGGGGGGGAGGGGATCTCACCATCAGCATAGGAAGGGGTTCCATACTGTAAGGGCAGTCAGGTTATGGGGTTCCCTACCCAGAGAGGGGGAATGAGTGATTCATTGGGGGTGGGGAGGAAAGGGGATCTCACCATCAGCATAGGAAGGGGTTCCTTACTGTAAGGGCAGTCAGGTTATGGGGTTCCCTACCCAGAGAGGGGGAATGAGTGATTCATTTGGGGTGGGGAGGAAAGGAGATCTCACCATCAGCATAGGAAGGGGTTATACATACCAATACATGTCCTGCTTAGGGGGTCAAAGTTATATCCCGTTCGGCAGTCGCATCGGTAGGACCCCGGCACATTCACACAGCCGTGCCCGTCGCCACAAGGGTTCTGGGTGCTGGAACACTCATTTATATCTGCAGCGGATGGAGAATAACAGACACCCCCATTGGTTGAAATGATTTCTCTTTGAGCAGTGACTGCGCCTTTAAGAGACAGTCCCCTGTGGGTCTGGGTTTCCCTGCCAGGGGGCAGTGCCAGGATTGTTACCCTCAGGCCTAATAAGGGGGAGTATTCCCTCCCTACCGAGCAACTGACTGAAGGGTGAGGCTGTAGAAGGGTCGGACAAGGATTGCCCAACTGCCCCACAGCAGGGGGTACATACAGAACCCCTACATGGCTGTGCCGACAAGCAAAACCCAAAAATGCCAAGGCATTTGGCATTTAGCAACAAGAAAGCAACAATGGATCCTGATTGGTGGAGCTGTATGAATAATTAAGATTTACTTTTGCTTGAAACCAATGTGTGATATTTCTATTCTGCCTAGCAACAAGAAAGCAACAGTGCATCCTGATTGGTGGAGCCATATGAACAATTTAAAAAGATTTGCTTTTGCTTGAGTTTGTGTAAAGTCACATGGTTTGGGCAAGTTATTGGCATCGTTTCTGTCAGCATTGGGGGAGGAGTTTCCTGGCTGTCATGTGACTATGACTATTTCCTGTCTGTCAAACCACTGCAGTCCTGTCCTGCTTTGTGGCAGGGATTTTTGACATACACCCAGGACCAGATCCCCTGAAGGGACATGTGACTTTTGTGTCCCTCCCCCTCACCTTCACACTTTGTGCCGTCGGCGCTCAGATGATAGCCCCGCCCACAGTTCACCACATGTCGCTGGCAGGTATAGGAACCTTCTGTGTTAATACAGGTCTGTCCTGGGGGGCACGGGGCATTAACACTCACGCACTCATTGATATCTGATTGGGGCAAATAGAGAGAGTTCAGTTATTCTGGGAATAAAATAAGCCCCACCCACCACTTGAAACACTATGGCACCCCCTACCCATATGTATAAATACAAATATACAGAGAAGGAATGTTCTGGGCACACAATAAGCTGTACCCCCATACTGTACTGTCTAAGGGAAACACTATGGCACCCCCTACCCATATGTATAAATACAAATATACAGAGAGGGAATGTTCTGGGCACACAATAAGCTGTACCCCCATACTGTACTGTCTAAGGGAAACACTATGGCACCCCCTACCCATATGTATAAATACAAATATACAGAGAGGGAATGTTCTGGGCACACAATAAGCTGTACCCCCATACTGTACTGTCTAAGGGAAACACTATGGCACCTCCTACCCATATGTATAAATACAAATATACAGAGAAGGAATGTTCTGGGCACACAATAAGCTGTACCCCCATACTGTACTGTCTAAGGGAAACACTATGGCACCTCCTACCCATATGTATAAATACAAATATACAGAGAGGGAATGTTCTGGGCACACAATAAGCTGTACCCCCATACTGTACTGTCTAAGGGAAACACTATGGCACCTCCTACCCATATGTATAAATACAAATATACAGAGAAGGAATGTTCTGGGCACACAATAAGCTGTACCCCCATACTGTACTGTCTAAGGGAAACACTATGGCACCCCCTACCCATATGTATAAATACAAATATACAGAGAGGATGTTTCTGGCACACAATTAAGCTGTACCCCCATACTGTACTGTCTAAAGGGAACACTATGGCACCCCCTACCCATATGTATAAATACAATATACAGAGAGGGAATGTTCTGGGCACACAATAAGCTGTACCCCATACTGTACTGTCTAAGGGAAACACTATGGCACCCCCTACCCATATGTATAATACCAATATACAGAGAGGAATGTTCTGGGCACACAATTAAGCTGTACCCCCATTACTGTACTGTCTAAGGGAAACACTATGGCACCCCCCCTACCCAATATGTTATAAAAACAAATATACAGAGAAGGAATGTTCTGGCACACAATAAGCTGTACCCCCATACTGTACTGTCTAAGGGAAACACTATGGCACTCCTACCCATATGTATAAATACAAATATACAGAGACGGAATGTTCTGGGCACACAATAAGCTGTACCCCCTTACTGTACTGTCTAAGGGAAACACTATGGCACCCCCTACCCATATGTATAAATACAAATATACAGAGAGGGAATGTTCTGGGCACACAATAAGCTGTACCCGATACTGTACTGTCTAAGGGAAACACTATGGCACCCCCTACCCATATGTATAAATAACAAATATACAGAGAAGGAATGTTCTGGGCACACAATAAGCTGTACCCCATACTGTATCTGTCTAAGGAAACACTATGGCACCCCCTACCATATGTATAAATACAAATATACAGAGGGGAATGTTCTGGGCACACATAAGCTCACCCCCATACTTACTGTCTAAGGGAAACACTATGGCACCCCCTACCCATATGTATAAATACAAATATACAGAGAAGGAATGTTCTGGGCACACAATAACTGTACCGCCCACTGTACTGCTAAGGAAACACTATGCACCTCTACCATGTATAAATACAATTACAGAAAGAATGCTCTGGCACACAATAACTGTACTGTACTGTCTAAGGAAACACTTGCACCCCCCACCCATATGTATAAAAACAAAATACAGAAGGAAGTCTGGGACCACAATAAGCTGTACCCCCATACTGTACTGTCTAAGGGAACACTATGCACCCCTACCATATGATAAATACAAATAGACAGAGAAGGAAAGCTCTGGGCACACAATAAGCTGTACCCCCATACTGTACTGTCTAAGGGAAACACTATGGCACCCCCTACCCATATGTATAAATACAAATATACAGAGAAGGAATGTTCTGGGCACACAATAAGCTGTACCCCCATTACCAATGCAGTTGCCCAGAGCATCCTGTATGAAGCCGCTGCTGCACTGCACTTTGGGTCGGCATCTGAATGATCCCGGGGTGTTCTGGCAGTTGAAGTTGGGGAGGCAGTTGTGAGTTCCAGTCGCACATTCATCAATGTCTGACAATGGAAAAACAGAGAGAGTAAAGCAGACAGAACAACAGCTCTACATCGCCACCTTCTGGATAAAGAGGGTATAACATGACTATAACACCTACCCCCCACCCCCGGCAGTTACCCCTGCAGGTCGGAGCCGATGTACCTTTGCAGTTATTGTCCTCCGTCAGTTCGTACCCCGTGCCGCAGTTCACCTCCCTCTGGCAGCGGAACGACCCCACCAGGTTAATGCACACCTGCCCCACCTTGCACGTGTGGGTCCCCGAGATACACTCATTGATATCTAGGCAAAAGCAAAGGGGCAAGTCGCTGCACGTTACCCCACCGGGACTGTATCCATGGAGATTCTACTTTCCAACCCCTGAGGGGGGCAACTATTAAAGGGACACTGTCAACCGAATATAAAATACCCCAGATAGATGGGTTATGCCCCAAAGAACAGGGCTGTGCCTGTAAAAATAGATATTTTTTTCGATCCTGTGGAAAAACCTATAGTCCCTTAAACTGCTCGCAAGGACCGTTATTTCCTGAAAGTCATGTGACTGGCTCTGCTTCCTTCCTGTTGAAGATTACAGCCTGGCAGGTTTGATGGCGGGTAGGCTGAAAGGTTAATGTAATAAAAGTTGTACGTTTTGCATTCAGACTCGCAACCCATAGCAACCAATGAAGTAATTGCTGCCAGTCAGGTGACCAGTAAATGCTGCCTGCTGATTGGTTGAAGTAGGTTTCCTGAACCCTTATAAGGTAACAGTAACCCCACACGGTTCCTGACATAGCCAATGGGAATCAGTCAGGATTATCCAACCCGCCGCCCCCAATTCTGTATCGGGGGTAGGATTTGGGAGGGGGGATAGGAGAGCACATAAAATCAAGGCAAAGTTATACCTTCACAAGAGACGCCGTCTGGTTGGAGTTGGAATCCTGAATAACAGGAACAGACCACGCTAACGCCCGTATCGCTGCACTGCTGGGTACAGGGGCCCCCACCTGGCAACGGAGAGACATCATCAAACTATGGCACAAAGGGATTCCCCTGTACTAAGCACAATTCAGCAGGAACAGCCCCCTAAGTTTGCCCATAGCCTGTACAGAGAGATACCATAAAACTATGGCACATAGGGATTCCCCTGTACTAAAGGCAGTCAATTCAGCAGGAACAGCCCCTAAGTTTGCCCATAGCCTGTAACAGAGAGATACCATAAAAATATGGCACATAGGGATTCCCCTGTACTAAAGCACAATTCAAAGGCAGGAACAGCCCCCTAAGTTGCCCATAGCCTGTACAGAGAAGATACCTAAAATATGGCACATAGGATTCCCTGTACTAAGCACAATTCAGCAGGACGCCCCCTAAGTTTGCCCATAGCCTGTACAGAGAGAACCATAAAACTATGGCACATCGGGATTTCCCGTGTACTAAGCACAATTCAGCAGGACAGCCCCTAAGTTTGCCCATAGCCTGTACAGAGGATACCATCATACTATGGCACATAGGGATTCCCCTGTATAAGCACAATTCGCAGGAACAGCCCCCTATGGTTTGCTCATAAAGCCTGTACAGAGAGATACCAAATATTACATGGTCGCATAAGGTGATTCCCCTGTACTAAGCACAAATTCAGCAGGAACAGCGCCCCAGTTTGCTCATAGCCTGTACAGAGAGATACCATAAAACTATGGCACATAGGGATTCCCCTGTACTAAGCACAATTCAGCAGGAACAGCCCCCTTAATACGTGTAATATTATATAGAAGTATTTATCGAGTGAAGTCGCGCCATTAGACTTCTCACCTCGACACCGATCGTTCAGGTAAGGATCCTCGCTGTCGGAGTGGGGTATCGGCGCTGAGGAGGAAATATAACAAATGCATGACATCATCCATTAAATGAGTGCAACCCCACCCCTGAACAGCCAAACTCCGCCCCAGATGAGCCAACCCAAGTGAAAGTATTACCTTCATCTTTGCTGATGTCCCGGTTTGGGATGTCGGACCCCTCTTGGCCCCGGACGCAGCAGGCCCTAAACACTTGCTCACATTGGTACCCCAGGAACATGCTCTTCTCACAGCTGCCCCGCTGCGTCTGGGCCGTCCTTCCGAGCAAACAGCAGTTACAGCAGCGCTGCTGGGAGAGACACGGGCACTGTCACCTACTGCTCTCTTTCCCATGGTCAGGCAGGAACCCCCCCCCACCGGGTAAGTGAATCCAATCCCCCCCCAGTACTTACCCAGGTACAGAGCTCTGATTCTCTGTACTTCCTGCTCCTGGGCTGCTCTCTTTCCATGGTCAGGCAGGGAACCCCCCTCCGGGTAAGTGAATACAATCTCGCCCCCGTACTTATCCACAGGTACAAGAGCTCTGATTCTTGATACTTCTGCCCTGGGCTGCTCTCTTTCCCCCATGGTCAGGCAGGACCCCCGGGTAAGTGATCCAATCTCCCCCAGTCTTACCCAGGTAACAGACTCTGATCTCTGTACTTCCTGCTCCTGTGGCTGCTCTCTTTCCCATGGTCAGGCGGAACCTCCCCCTGGGTAGTGAATCCAATCCTCCCCCCAGTACTTACCCAGGTACACAGAGTCTGATTCTCTGTACTCCTGCTCCTGGGCTGCTCTCTTTCCCATGGGTGCAGACAGGAACCCCCCCTCGGGTAGTGAATCCAATCTCCCCCCCAGTACTTAACCCAGGTACAGAGCTCTGAATTCTCTGTACTATCCTGCCTCCTGGGCTGCTCTCTTTCCCCCATGGTCCAGGCCAGGAACCCTCCCTGGGTAAGTGAATCCAAATTCCCCCCAGTCTTACCCAGGGTCAGAGTTCTGATTCTCTGTACTTCCTGTTCCGGGTGCTGCTCCCTTTCGCCCATGGGTCAGGCAGGAACCCCCCCCTGGTAAGTGAATTCCAATCTCCCCCAGTACTTACCCAGGTACAGAGCTGCTGATTCTCTGTACTTCCTGCTACGTGGGCTGCTCTCTTCCCCACGGTCAGAGTTCCACCCAATGCATACCGCACACTCGCATTTATTTTCAGAAACTACAGTTCCACAATCCTCTCACACACCTTCACGAACCGGGCTTCACAGGTAGCATTTGCCTCAATTTCGGAGGTGTCGCATTCCTCGTGCTCGTATGGCGATGTAATGCCGTTGGTGCAGTGCAGATCCTCCAGCTGATTCATACAGCACTGCTCCTGGGTGAGTCTGGGGTACAGTGAAACCAAACCAGGGATGTTTATCAAATGGGGCACACTGAGGCAGCACGGACTCTGTAGGGTCTCAACGCCACCTTGTCTCCATGCTTGCCCTATGTCTCCATGCTTGCCCTAAACTGTCCGCCATCTTGTCCTAAGCTGTCCCCCATTCTGTCCTACTGTTCCATCTTGCCCTAACGTCCTCCATCTTGGTCCTACTGTCACGCCATCTTGTCCTACTGTCTCCACTTGCCCTACTGTCTGCCATCTTGTCCTAGCTGTTCCATCTTGTCCTAATCTGTCTCCATCTTGCCCTATTCTGTCTCATCTTGCCCTACTGTCGCCCATCTTGTCCTACGTCTCCATCTTGTCCTACTGTTCCATCTTGCCCTAGCTGTCCCCATCTTTCCTACTGTCTCCAATCTTGCCCTACGTGTCCCCATCTTGCCCTACTGTCCCATCTTGCCCTATGTCCCCATCTTGCCCCTACTGTCTCCATCTTGTCCTACTGTCCCCCATCTTGTCCTACTGTCCCGTTGCCCTAGCGTCCCCATCTTGCCTACTGTCGCCATCTTGCCCTTAGCTGTCCCCATCTTGCCTCTACTGTCGCCCATCTTGCCCTACCTGTCCCCAAATCTTGTCCTAGCTCCCATTATGCCCTACTGTCCCCATCTTGCCCTATCTGTCCCATCTTGCCTACTGTCTCCATCTGCCCTACTGTCCCCACTTGCCCTATCTGTCCCCAATCTTGCCCTACTGTCCCATCTTGCCCTCTGTGCCCCCTCTTGCCCTGGTCCTCATCTTGTCCTACTGTCTCTATCTTGGCCCTAATCTGTCTCCATCTTGCCCCTACTGTGCCCCATCTTGGTGTCCTAACGGTCTCCATCTTGCCCTACTGGTCCCCATCTTGCCTACTGTCTCCATCTTGCCCTACGTCGCCCATCTTGGTGTCCTCTGTCTCCAATCTTGCCCTACTGTCCCCATCTTGCGCCTAACTGTCCTCCCATCTTGCCCTACTGTCTCCATCTTGCGCTACGTCTCCATCTTGCCCTAACTGTCGCCCACTTGCCCCTACTGTCCCCATCTTGCCCTAACTGTCTCCATCTTTGCCTACTGTCCTCCATCTTGGCCCTACTGTCTCCATCTTGCCCTACTGTCCCCATCATTGCCCTACTTGTCTCATCTTTGCCCTACTGTCCCCAATCTTGGTGTCCTACTGTCCCCATCTTGCCCTATCTGTCCCCATCTTGCGGCCTACTGTCCCATCTTGCCCTACTGTCCCCATCTTGGCCCTACTGCCGTCCATCTTGCCTAACTGTCCCCATCTTGCCTACTGTCTCATTTGCCTAACTGTCTCATCTTGCCCCTACTGTCTCCATTTGCCCTAAACTGTCTCCATCTTGCCCTACTGTCTCCATTTGCCGCTACTGTCCCCATCTTGCCTACTGTCTCCATCTGCCCTACTGTCCCATTTGCCCTACTGTCCCATCTTGCCCTACTGTCGCCCATCTTGCCCTAGCTGTCCCCATCTTGCCCTACTGTCCCAACTTGCCCCTACTGTCCCATCTTGCCCTAGACTGTCTCATCTTTGCCCTAACTGTCCCTGATCCTTGCCCTACTGTCCCGCCATCTTGCACCTACTGTCCCATCTTGCCCTACTGTCTCCACTTGCCCTACGTCCATCTTGTCCTACTGTCCCCATATTGCCTCTGTCCCCATCTTGGCCACTATTACTGTCCCCATTCTTGGCCCTACTTGTCGCCCATCTTGCCCTACTGTCCTCCATCTTTGCCGCTAACTGCCTCAACTCTTGCCCTAAAACTGTTCCCATCTTGCCTCTGTCCCCATCTTGCCCGTACTTCGGCCCATCTTGCCCACTATCTCATCTTGCCCTAACCTGTCTACATGCTGCCGCTACTGTTCTCCATCTTGGCCCCTACTGTCCCCATCTTGGGCCCTACGTCCCCATCTTGTTTGCCCTACTGTCCCCATCTTGCCCTACTGTCCCCATCTTGCCCTAGCTGCCCAATCTTGCCTACTGTCCCAATCTTGCCCTACTGTCCCCCGATCTTGGCCCCTACTGTCCCATCTTGCCCTACTGTCCCCCATCTTGCCCTACTGGCCCAATCTTGCCCATAACTGTCCTTCAATCTGTCCTACTGTCCTCCATCTTGCCCTAAATGTCCCCTATCTTGCCTACTGTCCCATCTTGCCCTAACTGTCTCATCTTGCCCTAAATCTGTCGCCCTCTTTGCCCTACTGTCCCCATCCTTGCCCTTACCTGTCTTCATCTTGCCCTACCTGTCCTCCATCTTGCCCTACTGTCCCATCTTGGCCCTACTGTCCATCTTTGCCCTAACTGTCTCCATCCTTGCCTACTGGGTCCCCATCTTGTCCCTACTGTCTCCCATCTTGAGCCTACTGTCGCCGATCTTGCCCTAACTGTCCCATCTTGCCCACTAACTGTCCCCATTCTTGCCCTACTGCCCCAATCTGCCCTACTGTCCCCATCTTGCCTACTGTGCATCTTGCCCTAAAATGTCCCCAATCTGCCCTACTTCTTCATCTTGCCCTTACTGTCTCCATCTTGCCCTACTGTTTTCCATCTTGCCCTAATCTGTCCCCATCTTGCCTACTGTCCCCATCTTGCCCTACTGGTCCATCTTGCTCCTACTTCCCCATCTGTCCTACTGTCGCCCATCTTGCCCTAATGTCGCCCATCTTGCCTACTTGTCCCCATCTTGCCCTACTGTCCGGCCATCTTGCCCCATCTGTCTTCTATCTTGCCCTATCTGTCTCATCTTGCCCTACTGTCGCCCATCTTTGCCCTAACTGTCGCCCATCTTGCCCTATCTGTCCCCATCTTTGCCTACTATCTTCATCTTGCCTACTGTCTCCATCTTGCCGCTACTTTCCCATCTTGCCCTACTGTCCCATCTTGCCCTACTGTCCCCATTCTTTGCCTACTGTCTCCATCTTGCCCTAAACTGTCCCCCCATCTTGGCCCTACTGTCCCATCTTGGCCTACTGTCCCCTCTTGCCCTACTGTTCCCCATCTGCCCTACTGTCTTCATCTTGCCTACTGTCTCCATCTTGCCCTAGCTGTCCGCATCTTGCCTACTGGTCCCCATCTGCCCTACTGTCTTCATCTTGGCCCCTACTGTCTCCATCTTGCCCTACTTCCCCACTTGCCCTACTGTCCCCATCTTGCCCTACTGTCCCCATCTTGCCCTACTGTCTCCATCTTGCCTATGTCGCCCATCTTGCCTACTGTCGCCCATCTTGCCCTACGTTCCCCCATCTTGCCCTACTGTCTTCATCTGGCCCTACTGTCTCCATCTTGCCTACTGTCCCCCATCTTGGGCCCTACCTGTCCCCATCTTGCCCTACTGTCTTCAGATCTTGCCCTACTGTCTCCATGCTGCCACTACTGTCCCATTCATTGCCCTACTGGTTCCCCATCTTGCCCTACTGTCCCCATCTTGCCGCTACTGTCCCACTTGCCCTAACTGTCCCCTCTTGTCCTACTGTCCTCCCTTTGTCCTACTGTCCCATCTTGCCCTACTGTCCCCATCTTGCCCTACTGTCTCCATCCTTGCCCTACTGTCCCATCTTTGCCCTACTGTCCCATCTTGCCCACTGTCTCCTCTTGCTACTGTCGCCCATCTTGCCTCTACTGGTCCCCATCTTGCCCTAACTGTCCCCATCTTGCCCTACTGTCTTCATCTGCTACTGTCTCCATCCTTGCCTACTTGTTCCCCATCTTGCCCTACTGTCCCATCTTGCCCTACTGTCCCCATCTTGCCCTACTGTCCCCATCTTGCCTCCTACTGTCTCCATCTTGTCCTACTGCCCCATCTTGCCCTACTGTCCCTACATCTTGCCCTACTGTCGCCCATCTTGGTGTCCCTACTGTCCGCATCTTGCCTAACTGTCCCCCATCTTTGCCCCTATCTTCCCCATTTGCCCCTACTGTCCCATCTTGCCTACGTTCTCCATCTTGCCCTACTGTCTCATCTTGCCCTACTGTCCCCATCTTGCGCTACTGTCTCCAATCTTGCCCTACTGTCACCCCATCTTTTGTGTCTCTACTGGTCTCCATCTTGCCCTACTGTCCCCTATCTTGCCTACTGTCTCCATCTTGCCTAACTGTCCCATCTTGCCCTACTGTCCATCTTGCATTACTGTCTCCATCTTGCCCTACTGTCCTCCATCTTGCCCTATCTGTCCCCATCTTACCCTATCTGTCTCCATCTTGCCCCTTACTGTCGCCCATTTGGTGTCGCTACTGTCTCCATCTTGGCGCCTACTGTCCCCATCTTGCCCTACTGTCGCCATCTTGCCGCTAAGCGTGCCCATCTTGCCCTACTGTCCCCAATCTTTGCGCCTCTGTGCCCAATCTTGCCTACTGTCTCCATCTGCACCTACTGTCCCCATCTTGGTGTCTACTGGTCTCATCTTGCCCTACTGCCCCATCTTGCCCGTATCTGGTCTCCATCTTGCCCTACTGTCTCCATCTTGCCCTATATGTCCCCCTCTTGCAATTACTGTCTCCATCTTGCCCTAAACTGTCTCCATCTTGCCCTACTGTCCCCATCTTGCCCTACTGTCTCCATCTGCCTAGGCTGTCCCCAGTTCTTTGGTGTCCTACTGTCTCCATCTTGCCCTACTGTCCCCATCTTGCCCTACTGTCCCGCATCTGCCCCTACTGTTGCCCATCTTGCCCTACTGTCTCCATGCTTGCCCTACTGTCTCCATCTTGCCTACTAGTCCCAATCTTGCCCTACTGCCGCCAATCTTGCCCTACTGTCCATCTTTGCCCTACTGTCCCCATCATTGCCCTACTGCCCAATCTTGCCCTAGCTGTCCCCATCTTGCCCTACTGTCCCCCATCTGCCCTACTGTCTTCACAATCTTGCCCTACTGTCTCCATCTTGCCCTACTTGTCCCCATCTTGGCCCCTACTGTTCCATTTGCCCTATACTGTTCCATCTTGCCCTACTGTCTCCATCATTGCCCTACTGTCCCATCTTGCCCTACTGTCCCCAATCTTTGCCCTAGCTGTCCCCATCTTGGCCCTACTGTCCCCATCTTGCCCTAGCTGGTCCCCATCTTGCCCTACTGTCCCCATCTTGCCCGTCTACTGTCCTCCATCTTGCCCTACTGTCCCATTTGCCCTACTGTCCGCATCTTGCCCTAACTGTCCCGCTCTTGCCCTTACTTGTCTCCATCTTGCTACTGTCCCATCTTGGTTCCTACTGTCCGCCATCTTTGCCTAGCTGTCCCCATCTTGCCCTACGTTCCCCATCCTTGCCCTACTGTCCCCATTTGCCCTACTGGTCCCCATCTTGGCCCTACTGCCTCAATCTTTGCCCTACTCGTCCATCTTGCCCTACTGTCCATCTTGCCCTAACTGTCCGCATCTTGCCCTACTATGCTTCAATCTTGCCTCTACTGTCTCCATCTTGCCCTACTGTCCTCATCTTGCCCTAACTGTCCCCATCTGCCCTTACCTGTCCATCTTGCCCTACTGTCCCCTACTCTTGCCCCCTACTGTCCCCATCTTGCCCACTGTCCCCTATTGCCCTAAACTGTCCCTCTTGCCTACTGCCAAATCTGCCTACTCCCCATCTTGCCTACTGTCCCCATCTTGCCTACTGTCCCCATTTGCCCTACTGTCGCCCATCTTGCCCTACTGCCCCAATCTGCCGCTAACTTCTTCGTCTATTGCCCTACTGTCTCCATCTTGCCCTACTGTCGCCCATCTTGCCCATATCGTCCCCATCTTGCCCTCGCTGTCTCCTTCTTGCCCTATGTCCCCGATCATTGCCCTACTGTCCCCATCTTGCCCTACTGTCCTTCATCTTGCCCTACTGTCCTCCTCTTGCCTACTGTCCATCATCTTGCCCTAACTGTCCCCATCTTGCCTACTGTTCTCCATCTTGCCCTACTGTCGCCCAATTGTCCTACTGTCCCCATCGTTGCCCTACTGTCCCATCTTGCCTACTGTCGCCCGATCTTGCCCTACTGTCCCATCTTGCCACTGCCCGCAATCTTTGCCCTACTGTCCCATCTTGCCCTACGTCCCATCTGCCCTACTGTCCCCATCTTGCCCTACTATCATTCATCTTGCCCTACTGTCTCCTCTTGCCTACTGTCTCCATCTTGCCCTACTGTCCCCATCTTGCCCTCCTGTCCCATCTTGCCCTACTGTCGCCCATCTTGCGCCTACTGTCCCCATCTTGTCCTGAACTGTCCCCTCTTGCCCTACTGTCCCCCATCTTGCCCACTGTCCCCATCTTGCCCACTGCCCCATCTTGCCCTACTGTCTCATCTTGCCCTACTGTCTCCATCTTGCTACATGTCCCATCTTGCCTACTGTCCCCATCTTGCCTACTGTCACCCATCTTGCCCTACTATCTTCTCTTGCCCTACTGTCTCCATCTTGCCCTACTTTCCCCATCTTGCCCTACTGTCCCCATTTGCCCTATACTGTCCATGTTGCCCTACTGTCTCCATCTTGCCCTACTGTCGCCCATCTTGCCGGCTACTTGTCCCCAATCTTGCCCTCGTCCATCTGCCTCTACTGTCCCCTCTTGCCCCTACTGTCTTCAATCTTGCCCTCTGTCTCCATCTTGCCCTACTGTCCCCATCTTGCCCTACTGTCCCCATCTTGCCCTACTGTCCGCCATCATTGCCCCCACTGTCTTCATCTTGCCCTACTGTCTCCATCTTGTCCCTACTTTCCCCAATCTGCCTACTGTCCCATCTTGGCCCCTACTGTCCCGATCTTGCCCTACTGTTCTCCATCTTGGCCCGTACTGTCCCCATCTTGGCCTACCTGTCCCCATCTTGCCCTACTGTCCCATCTTGCCCTACTGTCTTCCATCTTGCCCTACTGTTCCAATCTTGCCCTACTGTCGCCCATCTTGCCTAGCTGTCCCCATCTTGCCACTACTGTCTTCATCTTGCCTAACTGTCTCCATCTGCCCTACTGTCCCCATCTTGCCTACTGTCCCCATCTTGCCCCTACTGTCCCCATCTTGCCCTACTGTCCCCATGCTTGCCTACTGTCCTCCATCTTGTCCCTAACTGTCCCATCTTGCCCTACTGTCCCCAGTCTTTGGCCCTATCTGTCTCCATCTTGCCCTACTGTCCCCATCTTGCCCTACTGTTCCCCATCTTGCCCCTACTGTCTCCATCTTGCCCTACTGTCCCCCTCTGCCCTACTGTCCCCATCTTGGCCCGTACTGTCTCCCATCTTGCCCTATGTCTCCATTTGCCTCTGTCCCATCTTGCCCTAATCTGTCTCCATCTTGTCCTACTGTCTCCATCTTGCCCTACTGTCGCCTTCTTGCCTACTGTCCCCATCTTGCCCTACTGCCCCCATCTGGCCCTACTGTCCCCATCTTGTCCTACTGTCCCCATCTTGTCCTACTGTCCCCAAACACAGGCGTATGTGAGTGGTCAATACAGGTTGATACGTGGATGCTGATTGGCTGACAGATACAAATAACAGTTACTACCCCCTGTGCAGCGGATAGGGGGCAGTTTCTGTGCCTCAGCCAATGAGCAGAGAAGAAACTATTTCTAGACAAGGATTAAGTCAGTTAAACAAACAGCCCTCCCTCCAACCCCCCCCCCCCGGCCCTTTCATCTCCTTATGATTCATTCCCGGGGGCAAAGGATTTCCTAATCGGCTGGGGGTGAGGCCTCTCTTCCTCTCTCTCTGCTTTTAATAACACAATTCCCGCTGTTTTGGCCGAGGGCTTGGGCCGAACCCCCCCAGTGCCGGTACAGCCCCCAGATTCCCCTGGTACAGACCACTTGGCAGGATTTATGGGGGGGTATGTGATTCCCTGTATCAGCGCAGATACCCCCCCAGGGGCAAGGGAGGAAATCTTTTATTTGCCCCCTAACCCCCCCTAGGTCTGGGCACCTGGTTATACACCGGGTTGGAGAAGGGCTCACAGGGACAAACTTACTGATTAAAGGGGAAGCTAACCTTCCTGAGAGGGAAATCCTTATTTTATGTTGTTGCCCCGCGGGGTCTCACCTGCATTCCTTGGAGTCGGACAGGAGGGGCAGGTGGGTGCACTCCATCTTCTGCGTCGCCCATTCATAGCCGCTGTTACAGCAGGAATCCACCGACGGCTCTGCCCTAACTGGGAAATAATCAGTCATTGTATTACTTGGCCTTTATATAGAGCCGACATATCCTGCAGCGCTGTAATGGGGTTATACATCATTCCCCTCAGCCCCTGCCCCCAGTTGAGCTTACAATCTAAGGTCCCATCCCTCAGCCCTGCCCAGTGAGTTCCAATCTAAGGTCCTATCCATTCCCATCAGCCCTGCCCAGTGAGCTTACAATCTAAGGTCCCTATCCCATTCCGCATCAGTTCCTGCAGTCCTGCCCCAGTGATGCTTACAATCTAAGGTCCTCTATCCCATTCCCATCAGTCCCTGCCCCAGTGAGCTTACAATCTAAGGCCATCGAGCCCCTGCCCAGTACAATTCTAAGGCCCCTATTCCCATTCCCATTCAGCGCCCTGCCCCAGTGAGCTTCAATCTAAGGTCCCTATCCCATTCTCCATCATCCCTGCCGCCAGTGAGCTTACATCTAAGGTCCCTATCCCATTCCCATCAGTCCCTGCCCCAGTGAGCTTAAATCTAAGGGTCCCTATCCCATTCCCATCAGCCCCTGCCCCAGTGAGGCTTACAATCTAAGGCTATCCCCATTCCCAAGTCCCTGCCCCGTGATTTACAATTCTAAGGTCCTATCCCATTCCCATCAGCCCCTGCCCAGTGAGCTTTACAATCTAAGGTCCTATCCCCATTCCATCAGTCTGCCCCAGTGCAATCTAAGGTCCCTATCATTCCCATCAGCCCTGCCCAGTGAGCTTACAATCTAAGGTCCTATCCCATTCCCATCAGTCCTGCCCCAGTGAGCTTACAATCTAAGGATCCTTCACATTCCCATCAGTCCCTCCCCAGTGAGCTTACAATCTAAGGTCCTATCCATTATGCCCAGTGAGCTACAATCTAAGGTCCTATCCATTCCATCAGTCCCTGCCCCAGTGAGCTTACAATCTATGGTCCATATCCCATTCCCATCAGTCCCTGCCCCAGTGAGCTTACAATCTAAGGTCCCTATCCATTCCCATCAGTCCCTGCCCCAGTGAGCCTTACAATCTAAGGTCCCTATCAATTCCATCAGTCGCCTGCCCCAGTGAGCTTACAATCTAAGGTCCCCTATCCCATTCCCATCAGTCCCTGCCCCAGTGAGCTTACAATCTAAGGTCCTATCCATTCCCCTCAGTCCTGCCCAGTGAGCTTACAATCTAAAGCCCCTATCCCATTCCCATCAGTCCCTGCCCAGTGAGCTTACAATCTAAGGTCCTATCACATTCCATCAGTCCCTGCCCCAGTGAGCTTACAATCTAAGGTCCCCTATCCATTCCCATCAGTCCCTGCCCCAGTGAGCTTACAATCTAAGGTCCCTATCCCATTCCCATCAGTCCCCTGCCCAGTGAGCTTACAATCTAAGGTCCCTATCCCATTCCCATCAGTCCCTGCCCCAGTGAGCTTACAATCTAAGGTCCCTATCACATTCCCATCAGTCCCTGCCCCAGTGAGCTTAATTTGCTTAACCTGCCGGAATGATCTCGGGGATATTTCCATGTAGAACACACTGTTACAAAGTTGCGACACAGATATTTATCTGACAGATCTGTGTGCAGATTTGGAACAAACCGGGCCAATCGGAGCCAAACACAGCGGTGACTGTAAATACTTGTTGTCGGAAGGATAATGAGCCCAGTGATCTGATTCCCAGACAGGGGGTGTGAGGGAGAGATTCCCTGGGTATTAAAGCAAATTGGCACCAAAGGTATCACTAACCCCCCCCCCCACTGAGACTGAGAAAGATAGACAGATAGATAGATAGATAGAGAGACAGATAGATAGATAGATAGATAGATAGATAGATAGATAGATAGAGAGACAGAGAGACAGATAGATAGATAGATAGATAGATAGATAGATAGATAGATAGAGAGACAGATAGATAGATAGATAGATAGAGAGACAGATAGATAGATAGATAGATAGATAGATAGATAGATAGATAGATAGATAGATAGAGAGACAGATAGATAGATAGATAGATAGATAGATAGATAGATAGATAGATAGATAGATAGATAGATATAGATAGATACTAGAAAGACAGATAGATAATAGAAAGACAGATAGATGTATAGATAGATAGATAGATAGATAATAGAGAGACAGATAGACAGATAGATAGATAGATAATAGAAAGACAGATAGATAGATAATAGAGAGACAGATAGACTGATAGATAGATAGATAGATAGATAGATAGATAGATAGATAGATACTGTAAATAGATAGATAATAGACAGATAGATAGATAATAGAAAGACAAATAGATAGATAGATAATAGACAGATAGATAGATAGATAGATAGATAGATAGATAGATAGATAATAGAAAGACAGATAGATAGATAGATAGATAGATAGATAGATAGATAATAGAAAGACAGATAGATAAATAGATCGATTATAGACAGACAGATAGATAGATAGATAATAGACAGATAGATAGATAGATAGATAGATAGATAGATAGATAGATAATAGAGAGACAGATAGATAGATAGATAGATAGATAGATAGATAGATAGATAGATAGATAATAGACAGACAGATAGACAGATAGATAATAGACAGACAGATAGACAGATAGCTAATAGACAGACAGATAGGTAGATAGATAGATAGATAGATAGATAGATAGATAGATAGACAGATAGATAGACAGACAGACAGATATAGATAGATAGATAGATAGAGAGAGAGAGAGAGAGAGAGAGAGATAGATAGATAGATATATAGATAGACAGACAGACAGACAGACAGACAGATCGATAGATAATAGATAGACAGACAGATAGGTAGATAGATAGATAGATAGATCAATAGATAATGGATAGACAGACAGACAGACAGACAGACAGACAGATAGACTGATTCTGAAAGAAGTTGCAGATGGTCATTGTCTTTTATATTCTACAACCCTTGTGCCTGGGATGAACCTGTTATCTGGTTGCTAGGGTCCCACATCCGCTAGGGACCAGGCAGGGGTTTGAATGACAGACAGGAACGCTTTGCTTTCTCAGTCTAACCCTATTGGTTTGGACCTTCCCTACATACCTTGAGGCCACACTTTCACTCTGTTGGGCCCATAAAATACAGGGGGGCCATATTGCTGATGAGCCCCCAGCGTTACAGGGACTGGATGTGACACCCCGGGGCAATGCCCCGCCCCCCGGTCTATGATGTCACGGTGACAGACATTTGGAAACCGTTATCCGGGATCTGGTAGAAAGATCTCATTTTTGGCGGAAGTGCAGCTCGCTGTGAGTTTATTGGCTCCCAGAGTCGTCACCCCGGCGCAGACGCTACAATGGGTTTGGGTGACACGGGGAGGTGATGGGACAATGGGCAGCGGGTGCAGCACAAGCAATAAACAGAGAGAGTCACGGCTGCACTCATAACCAAGACGTCCCGGCCAATGAAATCTTTCTGGAAAGCTCCAGACTGCGCCATTCACACGTGGGCTCCAGAACTCCAGCTCCAGATTCCCCTGTACTAAGCACAATTCAGCAGGAACAGCCCCCTAAGTTTGCCCATAGCCTGTACAGAGAGATACCCATAAACTATGGCACATAGGGATTCCCCTGTACTAAGCACAATCAGGGCAGGAACAGCCCCCTAAGTTTTGCCCATAGCCTGTACAGAGAGATACCATAAAACTATGGCACATAGGGATTCCCCTGACTAACGGCACAATTAGTCAGGAACAGCCCCCCTAAGTTGTCCCATAGGCTGTACAGAGAGTACCATAACTTGGCACATAGGGACACTGTACTGTTAAGCACCATTCAGGCAGGAACAGCCCCTAAGTTTGCATAGCCTGTACAGAGAGATCCATAGAAACTATGGCACATAGGGATTCCCCTGTACTAAGCACAATTCAGCAGGAACAGCCCTAAGTTTGCCCATATGCTGAACAGAGAGATACCATAAAACTATGGCACATAGGGATTCCCCTGTACTAAGCACAATTCCGTGAGAAAATGAGGCAATAAAGTTTTTCTGAGGGTTAAGTATAAAATAACAAGCAAATTTATATTGTTTTATCTGCGGTCGCTGTCTAAACCACAAAATCATTCCATAAAGGGATAAAATATTCTCATTATTGAACATTTGTTGACACAGGTGCCTCCCAATCCCAGAATACTTTCCTCAACAGAAATATATCTACTGCACATAGTAGTAAGGATAAATGGTCAAGTGATATAATATGTGGCACAACTACTATAGGCACCATCTCTTCCCTACTATACCTGCTATCCCACAGCCCCAGTCCCTTCCCAGAGGCTATTATCCCCCACTGCTACTATAGGCACCATCTCTCCCTACTATACTGCTATCCACAGCCCGTCCTTCCGCAGAGGCTATTATCCCCCACTGCTACTATAGGACCATCTCTCCCTACTATACCTGCTATCCCATACCCCAGTCCTTCCCGCGGCTATATCCCCACTGCTTACTTAGGACCATCTTTCCCTACTATACCTGCTATCCCACAGCCCAGTCCTTCCCAGAGGCTATTATCCCCCACTGCTACTATAGGGCACCATCTCTCCTACTATACCTGCTATCCCACGCCCAGTCCCTTTCCAGAGGCTATTATCCCCACTGCTACTATACGCAAACCATTCTCCTACTATAACCTGCTATCCACAGCCCCAGTCCCGCTTCCCAGAGGCTATTAATCCCCCCACTGCTACTAAGGCACCATCTCTCCCTACTATACCTGCTATCCCAGACACAGCCCCAGTCCCTTCCCAGAGGCTATTATCCCCCCCACTGCTACTATAGCACCATCTCTCCCTACTATAGTATAGATGCGGTCCCCGATCCGACTGAATCTTTTAACCTGCTCAATCGATATCTGGCCAATTTCAGGCCAGATATTGGTCAGGCAAGGCCATTGGAAGTCCCCATACATGGGCTGATAGTAGCTGTCGATACGGGTCCCTTAGACCGATTCGGCAGCTAATCGGCCCGTGTATGGGCACTTCCAATGGGCCTGCCTGACCGATATGTGGCCTGAAATCGGCCAGATCTCAATCGGGCAGGTTAGAAAATCTAGTCGGATCGGGGACTGCATCGGCTCGTTCATGTGGCCCCCGGACTGACTTTTCCTATACCCGCCGTTATAATTCCATTGTTTGGCCCATGGCCAAACCAATCGAATTAGCCTGCATTCTCCCGATATCGCCCACCCATAAGTGGGGATAAAGATCTGCTCGCTTAGTGACATCGCCAAGCGAGCGGATCTGAAGGTGTATGGGGGACCTTTAGGGACCAATATCGGCAGTTACAATCGGCCCATGTATGGCCACCTTCACACTGTTGTACAGGAAGCTGCAGAGAAACCTTAGGCTTTGTATTCCCACATCCCATCCCCTATTACAAACCTATTACTTTTGTTCCCCACATACCTCCCACGGTTACTTCCATTGAAATACACCGACCCGTCAGTTAATAATTGACTTTATTTGCTTTGCTTACAATGGGATATCCCTGTAATTACCTACCAGCAGGCACATACATTGTATTCACACAAGGTTAAAACAGCAATAAAGAAAGTGCGCTCTGGGCTATTGTTTCAAGTACAAATGCCCCCCTGCCCCTCTCCTACACAGGGGGCTGGAGTCTCAATTAAAGGCAGGATCAGCGTGTCGCTACCGACATCCTGTCCCACATCAAAGCGCCGCATTGATAGACATGTGAATGGGACTGGGGGGCCCCCCAGCGAGGGTCTGTCCACTCAGCCACAACATGGGCTCTTAGGCAATAGCTTTCTGGCTTTTGTAAACGTGCCTTCAGCAATAACGGTGTTAGTACCAACTGTATATATAATATATTATATTGTGGCTGTGGGATAGCAGGTATAGTAGGGAGAGATGGTGCCTATAGTAGCAGTGGGGGGATAATAGCCTCTGGGAAGGGACTGGGGCTGTGGGATAGCAGGTATAGTAGGGAGAGATGGTGCTATAAGTAGCAGTGGGATATAGCCTCTGGGAAGGACTGGGGCTGTGGGATAGGCAGGTTATAGTAGGGAGAGTAAATGGTGCCTATAGTAGCAGTGGGGGGATAATAGCCTCTGGGAAGGGACTGGGGCTGTGGGATAGCAGGTATAGTAGGGAGAAGATGGTGCCATATAGCAGTGGGGATAATAGCCTCTGGCAGGACTGGGGCTGTGGGATAGCAGGTATTGTAGGGAGAGATGGTGCCTATAGTAGGCAGTGGGGGATAATAGCCTCTGGGAAGGGCTGGGGGCTGTGGGATAGCAGGTATATGTGATGTGTGTAGAGATGGTGCCTATAGTAGCAGTGGGGGGTAATGCCTCTGGGAGGGACGGGCTGTGGATAGCGTATAGTAGGAGAATGGCTGCCCTATGTAGCCAGTGGGGGGCTAATACCTCTGGGGGAGGACTGGGGCTAGTGGGGGATAGCAGGTATATAGGAGAGATGGTGGTAGCAGCTGGGAGCGGCTGGTGGGGCTGGGGCTATAGTATGGGCCTATAGTAGCGGGGATATAGCCTCTGGGAAGGCGAACGGGCTTTGGTGGGATAGCAGGTATAGTAGGGAGAGATGGTGCCTATAGTAGCAGTGGGGGATAATAGCCTCTGGGAAGGGACTGGGGCCTGTGGGGATAGCAGGTATAGTAGGGAGAGATGAGTTGCATATAGTAGCAAGTGGGGGGATTAATAGCCTCCTCATGGGAAGGGACTGGGGCTGTGGGATAGCAGGTATAGTAGGGGAGATGGTGCATATAGATAATAGCAGTGGGGGGATAATTGCCTCTGGGAAGGGACTGGGGCCTGTGGGATAGCAGGTATAGTAGGGAGAGATGGTGCCTATAGTAGCAGT
>NC_030679.2:3040392-3247236 GCF_000004195.4 Xenopus tropicalis | reverse complement strand
ACGGGGAAGTGTGAGGGACGTACCGATAACGGGGAAGTGTGAGGGGCGTACCGATAACGGGGAAGTGTGAGGGGCGTACCGATAACGGGGAAGTGTGAGGGGCGTACCGATAACGGGGAAGTGTGAGGGGCGTACCGATAACGGGGAAGTGTGAGGGGCGTACCGATAACGGGGAAGTGTGAGGGGCGTACCGATAACGGGGAAGTGTGAGGGGCGTACCGATAACGGGGAAGTGTGAGGGGCGTACCGATAACGGGGAAGTGTGAGGGGCGTACCGATAACGGGGAAGTGTGAGGGGCGTACCGATAACGGGGAAGTGTGAGGGGCGTACCGATAACGGGGAAGTGTGAGGGGCGTACCGATAACGGGGAAGTGTGAGGGGCGTACCGATAACGGGGAAGTGTGAGGGGCGTACCGATAACGGGGAAGTGTGAGGAACGTACCGATAACGGGGAAGTGTGAGGAACGTACCGATAACGGGGAAGTGTGAGGGGCGTACCGATAACGGGGAAGTGTGAGGGACGTACCGATAACGGGGAAGTGTGAGGGACGTACCGATAACGGGGAAGTGTGAGGGACGTACCGATAACGGGGAAGTGTGAGGGGCGTACCGATAACGGGGAAGTGTGAGGGGCGTACCGATAACGGGGAAGTGTGAGGGGCGTACCGATAACGGGGAAGTGTGAGGGGCGTACCTATAACGGGGAAGTGTGAGGGACGTACCACTAACGGGAAAGTGTGAGGGACGTACCATTAACGGGGAAGTGTGAGGGACGTACCATTAACGGGGAAGTGTGAGGGACGTACCACTAACGGGGAAGTGTGAGGGGCGTACCAATAACAGGGAAGTGTGAGGAACGTTCATTAAGAGAAAGAGGGACAAAAATATGTGACGCGGGTAGTGCAGCAATTTTTTTGGTCACGCCTGCTTTGTGACCACGCCCCACATGCCACACCCACTTTACATGCCCCAGATGTGCCAGTATAATCACTAAATAAAAAGAATAAAGTACATAGTAACTTCAAAGGTGCCCGTATGAATACATTAAATTGATAAAGGGCATATTAACCCCAGACATGCCAGTAAAATTACTAACTGAAACTCATAAAGGGCATATCAACTTCAGACATGCCAACAGGGCCAATTCCAGTGGTATATAAATCTATGTTATTTCCTTCCATTCTTAATCAGTTCAAAGCAAAACAATATTAATGTACCACTAGAATTTCCAGCCATATTAACAAGGCTTAAGGTTCCCAGACTTATAAGGGCCCCTTTTTAATGTCTGCTAGATTTTATGAATGGATCAGCGATCCGCGAACGGTCGGGCAGGGGGGGTTCCGACAAGGGTCGAGTCTGGGCCGCTGAGCCCCACTGGGTGTCCCGGTAGCCCAGACCGACCCTGGGGAAGTGTGAGGAAAAGACATAGGAATGCTCTGGGCATTAGGGTGGTGCTCCAATCACGGTCCTTGTGGGCCGTGGGGGGCGGGGAAATGATTTTTGATGGCAACTCATTTGGGCCAGACATATGTGTACATGGTGATATAGTAACATAGTAACATAGTAAGTTGGGTTGAAAAAAGACATACGTCCATCACGTTCAACGTCCATTCTAAGGTTGCAGTTGGTCTTTTTTATGGTTTGTTATTCAACATTTTATTCTGCAATTGCCGGGTTGGTACTGACCGGCCCCAGTTACCTGCACAACTTGCCGGGGGGGGAACTATACGAAACGGTGCGGCTGGGAGTGAGCGGCTCTAAGTGTGAGTGTAAGGGCTCAGTGTGGCCAGTAGGTGGCAGACTGGGTTGATTGCAAGATTTGCTTGATACAGGGATCGAGTGTGAGTGTGAGTGCTCAGTGTGGCCAGTAGGTGGCAGACTGGGTTGATTGTAATGGACCCTTCTACGTTACACGTTTAAACGATTGTACTGTGACTAAAGGTCCCCATACACGGGCCAATAGTAGCTGCCGATATTGGTCCCTTGGCCAGATTCGGCAGCTAATTGGCCCATGTATGGGCACTACTGACAGGCCTGCCCGACCGATATGTGGCCTGAAATCGACCAGATCTCGATCGGGCAGGTTAGAAAATCGGATTGGGGACTGCATCAGCTCGTTGGGATATCGGGAGAATCCAGGATAATTCGATATCGCCAAGCGAGCGGATCTGCCCATGTATTTTATGTTGGAATTGGATGAATCAAAGCATCCAACCGGTGTTGATGAGAGTTGCAGTTCAGCAAGAGCCAATGTAAACAAACCCCAGCTTTCATTCAACTTGTTTTGGGCCCCTGGTTCCAATGAAAAGGAAGCAATATGCCCCTGACAATTCTGTGCTTCCTGCTTCGTAGAATTGGGGGGGCCCTTCCTTGTTTCCGCACAGTAATGCCCCCCCATCCGCGGAGCCAGGTCTGTATAGAATGGATTTGAGATGGGGGCGGGGCCCAAACCCGCGGGTATCAGGCCGGCCCACATCCACTAACGTGAATGCCATAAAAATGTCACAATTTCATTTAATTTTTGAGTTTTTTTGTCAATTCATAAATTTTGAAAATTCAAGGTTGGGAAAACCTGGATTAGAAAAATTTGAGATTTGTTTTGTGATTTTCTCAATTTACAGAGAAATCGTGATCTAATTTTATATTATGATCAGTATATAATGCAAGGGCTGCCGCCTCAAATTTTATTAAATTTGCCACACAAGCCGACCAAATGAGGCCACACCCCCTACACAATCAAACCACGCCTCTTTCTTAGAGACCACATCTTTTCAATGACTTCAAAAAAATGAAAAAAAAGGTTGAATGTTGAAAAAAAAATATACATTTTTTTCATTTGAATTTTTGAGATTGGTTTTCAGCTGATAAATCTCAAAAATTCAAGTTAGAAAAACTTTTTCTTAAATCTCAATGGAATGTGTGGCCCTACTGAGTTTGAATATATTTGGCTTTGAGACCATTGGGCACACATGGGCCAAGTGAGGCCACGCCCCTATCCTTTCAAACCGCACCATTTTCTTAGAAACCTTTTACAAATTTGACGGTTTAAAAATATTTGAAAAAGTAAAATAGATTTAATTTGGCAAATACAATTTTTTTCAAGATTTTTTTTCAATCGATAAATCTTAAAAATGCAGAAAAACTCGAATTTGAAAAATTTGGGCTCATAAATTTTTTTCTCTTGGACACACACTTAACAACAGAGGCCACACCCCCTACACAATCAAACCACGCCTCTTTCTTAGAGACCGCATCTTTTCATCGACTTGAAAAATAAAATAGGTTGGAAATACGCGTCCGTTTTTTTTTCATTCTTATTTTCAAGCATTTTTTTCAATTGATAAATCTCAAAAATTACATTTACTCAAACTCAAATTTTCAAAATTTGGGATCATGATTTTTTTCTGCAGTTTTTTAAGGTCCAAAAAAAAAAAATATGACCTCAGATTTTAATAATTTTGTCCCTAAGGCTCTTGGACACACACTAAACAACTGAGGCCACACCCCTACACAATCAAACCACGCCTCTTTCTTAGAGACCATATCTTTTCATCGACCTGAAAAAAAACTTGAAAATCAAATAGGTTGAATGTGAAAAATTAACCTTCATTTTTTAATTCCTATTTTCAAGTTTTTGATCATTCTCACAAATTAAATTTGAGAAAAATTGAATTTGAAAAAATTTGGGCTTTTGATTTCTTTTTCTGCAGTTTTCTAAGATCGAGAGAAATATATGACTTCAAATTGTAATAATTTACAATAAATTTGTCCCTTAGGCTCTTGGACACACACTAAACAATTAAGGCCACACCCCCTACAGTTAAACCACACCTCTTTCCTAGAAACCATATGTTTTAATCGACTTGAAAAAAAACTTGAAAAATAAAATAGCTCGAAGGTTGAAAATACCTCCATTTTTTTTAATTCTTATTTTCAAACTTTGTTTTTTCAATTGATAAATTTCCTAAATTAATTTTAGGAAAACACAAATTTGAAAAATTTGGGCTTTTGATTTTTTTCTGCAGTTTTCTAAGATTGAAAGAAATACATGACTTCAAATTGTAATCATTTTGTCCCTTGGGCTCTTGGACACACATGAAACAATTGAGGCCACACCCCCTTCACAATTAAACCACACCTCTTTTAGAAACCGTATGTTTTCATTGCCTTGAAAAATAAAAATAGCTTGAAGGTTAAAAATACCTCAATTTCTTTAATTCTTATTTACAAACTTTTTTTCAATTGATAAATCTCCTAAATTAAATTTAGGAAAACTCAAATTTAAAAAATGTTTTCAAATCGGATTTTTTTTCTGCAGTTTTCTAAGATCGAGAGAAATTTATGACTTCAAATTGTAATAAATTTTGTCCCTAAGACCCTTGGACAACTCTTGGACTCCTCCCCCTTTTGAAAATCTGTAAATCAGTTTGATAAATCTGTAAAACCAAATTCCCTCGGAAATTTTCGGATCGTCGCCAATAACCGACCCCCAGACTGCGTTACGGGAAAACAGATTTATCGAAGACAAATTTTTCTAGAGCAGCTTGTGACTAAGAAGATCACAGAAACATTCAGAACATCTGATGAAGGTGCTTGTTTGACTGACGAGAAACATCGTAAGCTAAAAACGAGGAAAAAAAAAACGAGAATTTTTTTTGACAAAAACAAAGCGATTCCCTGAGAACAAAATACCGTTTCTACCAAGTCAGAAGCAGTGCATTTAGTATAAATACATTCCAAGTTCATCCGCACAAGATTATCAGAAAATAGAAGTGGTGAGTCGTTTCAAAAATAGTTTTAGTAGCCCCAACGGAAAATTTTTGTAGTTTTTTGTTCATTCGTACGTTCGATAGTGGTTTGTTGCCACAAAATTCGTCCAAGAAAATATATTCCGACAAAAAAATAAAATATAAGAAAGTCCAGTCTTTCCTCCCCCCCCCCCCCCCTTCCTTGATTCATGGAAGATTCCACGGAAAAGATTAAGAAAAACGGCAGAATTTTTAGCTTTAGACAATTCGGAAATACGGACGGTTCAACGAGTGACCCCACCCACCGACAATCTTGGGATTCAGAAGTTTATCCAGTCGCTCCGTCCCTGCAACCCCCCCAGTCCGACCCTGCCTGATTGTAAGCAGTCTGTACGATTACATCACCAAAGGGGAGGGGCTTTCTGCTCATAACTACTACGGAACCACGTATGGAGCACTATTTACTTTTAAAGGACATGTAAACCCTACATTTTCCTACCATGTATATCAGTTGGGTGCATCTCCCCCACCCGAATAGCGTAGTTTGTACTGCGTATATCCCCTCCCTCCGCCAGCGCCGTCACGTTTTCCTAAAATAAATAGGCGGCCATTTTCCCTCTGACATCATCAGTGACCTTTACACATGCGCTGAATGAAGAATGCAGGCTTACACAGGCAGAACTGACTTTGAAAACCATTTCTGCTTTGATTGAGCACTGTAACGGTTAAACTGAGAAAAAAAAACAGTTTCTATGGGAACCATCAAAGCCATCTTTTCATTGGCTGCTAGGCTGGAGGGTGTGTTTTGTAATCTGTGCTGAGAAGACTGAGCACGCTCAGTAGTCCAAGTCGAAGTCAGTTCCTGAGGGAGGGGGCCGAGTGGGACAGAGGAGGGGAAGGAACCCCAAGTGATTAAGGGGAAGCGGTTGCCTTACTATTAACCTTTCAACAACCGGAGGGGCAAATATATAAAGGTTTCAAAGAGGCTGGTTACATTCGTGTGTGTGGGGGTTACATGTCCTTTAAAGGGGAAGTTAACCTAGAATTGTTAATGATACCTTGACAATTTTGATACCTGTGGCTCCCCAGCTGTCTGGTTGCTATGGATGCTGAGCAAAGCAACCAATGTCCCTTCTGTCGGTACAATGGCGGCACTCAATGCATATTACCGAATACCGTTATACGGGCGAGTCTCTCTAGGCGCCCACGCCCTCGTTTCTCTACTGAACAGTTAATACCACGTAGGGTATATTTTCCCTTTAAAAACAAAACCACACCATGTGCAAAAGATCCCTGTTCCTTGAACTGGCACTGAAATAGGTTAAAATAGGGGCATTCCGGCCAAACCCCTCCCTTTATTACGGATTGGGCGGCCATATCGGCGCGGTTTTATTTAGAATAACGCCCAACTTGCTTCCAACATTATTTGGCCGAGGATGCTGGGAAATGTAGTATTTAACCGTGGGGGGAGCGGGGTTCCTATAACCCTGAATCAGTTATTGCGGCGCGTTAGACATGGCGGCTCGTACCCTTCGTACTTTTACCTCGTTGCTGCCATAAAGCGCACAGAATGCGGGTACGGTCGCCGTAAAAAAACCCCAATGACGCAATTTTAGTCGAAATTCATAAAAAGACCAAAATATTTGCGTTCGAAGCCAAATGTCAACGTTTAGTGATGGCGGATTATTTCACGAAACGGCCGCAAAATTCCCCACACGTCCCTATCGCCGTTTTGTAGTGTCCCGCCCTCCCCGGGCAGATAGTCTGACCCACCCCCACGGGCAGATAGTCTGCCCCACCCCTGCGGGCAGATAGTCTGTCCCCCCTCCCAGGGCAGATAGTCTGCCCCAGGAACTACAGCAGATAGTCTGACCCCCGTCCCAGGGCAGTTAGTCTGACCCCCGTCCCAGGGCAGTTAGTCTGACCCCCGTCCCAGGGCAGTTAGTCTGACCCCCGTCCCAGGGCAGATAGTCTGACCCCCGTCCCAGGGCAGATAGTCTGACCCCCGTCCCAGGGCAGATAGTCTGACCCCCGTCCCAGGGCAGTTAGTCTGACCCCCGTCCCAGGGCAGTTAGTCTGACCCCCGTCCCAGGGCAGATAGTCTAACCCCAGTCCCAGGGCAGATAGTCTAACCCCAGTCCCAGGGCAGATAGTCTAACCCCAGTCCCAGGGCAGATAGTCTAACCCCAGTCCCAGGGCAGATAGTCTAACCCCAGTCCCAGGGCAGATAGTCTAACCCCAGTCCCAGGGCAGATAGTCTAACCCCAGTCCCAGGGCAGGGCAGATAGTCTAACCCCTGTCCCAGGGCAGATAGTCTGACCCCTGTCCCAGGGCAGATAGTCTAACCCCAGTCCCAGGGCAGATAGTCTGACCCCAGTCCCAGGGCAGATAGTCTGACCCCTGTCCCAGGGCAGATAGTCTGACCCCAGTCCCAGGGCAGATAGTCTGACCCCAGTCCCAGGGCAGATAGTCTAACCCCAGTCCCAGGGCAGATAGTCTAACCCCAGTCCCAGGGCAGGGCAGATAGTCTCACCCCTGTCCCAGGGCAGATAGTCTGACCCCAGTCCCAGGGCAGATAGTCTGACCCCAGTCCCAGGGCAGATAGTCTGACCCCCGTCCCAGGGCAGATAGTCTGACCCCAGTCCCAGGGCAGATAGTCTGACCCCCGTCCCAGGGCAGATAGTCTGACCCCAGTCCCAGGGCAGATAGTCTGACCCCAGTCCCAGGGCAGATAGTCTGACCCCCGTCCCAGGGCAGATAGTCTGACCCCAGTCCCAGGGCAGATAGTCTGACCCCAGTCCCAGGGCAGATAGTCTGACCCCCGTCCCAGGGCAGTTAGTCTGACCCCCGTCCCAGGGCAGATAGTCTGACCCCCGTCCCAGGGCAGATAGTCTGACCCCCGTCCCAGGGCAGATAGTCTGACCCCCGTCCCAGGGCAGATAGTCTGACCCCAGTCCCAGGGCAGATAGTCTGACCCCCGTCCCAGGGCAGATAGTCTGACCCCCGTCCCAGGGCAGTAAGTCTGACCCACCCCCCCGGGCAGATAGTCTGCCCCACCCCCCGGGCAGATAGTCTGCCCCCGCCCCCCCGGGCAGATAGCCCGCCCCAGGAACTGTAGTGCAGGCTGTAGGAAGCGTTGCCATGGCTGGAGGAGAAGGCACAAGTAAATAAGCCCCAATTCTGCTGATTTTGCTCCCGTCCAAAAATATGGAAAAATAAAAAAAATCTTTAAAAAAAAAAAAGTAAAATCTTTAAAGGAGAAAGCGGCCGAGCGCTCAGTACATGTCCCTGTAGATTTCCTGCAGCAGCGGGTGCAGCGCCGCGTCCGTCTCCGTCTTCTTGATGGTCTGTACCAGCTGCGCGTGCTCCGTCACCAACTGGCGCAGGTCGGCCATCTTCTGCAGCAGCTTCGGGAAGAGGAAGCCGTCGTCAGGGTGATTCGATTGGAGGTGGAGTTTCAGGACGTGGACGATGCTCTCCTGCATCTTCTCTATGCTGGGAACGTTCACCAATCCCGGGCGGTCTGGGGGGCGGGGTTAGGGAACAAGAGTTATGGATTCCACAAACTGACTGCCCTTACAGTAAGGAACCCCTTCCTATGCTGATGGTGAGATCCCCTTTCCCCCCCACCCCCAATGTATCACTCATTCCCCCTCTCTGGGTAGGGAACCCCATAACCTGACTGCCCTTACAGTAAGGAACCCCTTCCTATGCTGATGGTGAGATCTCCTTTCCTCCCCACCCCCAATGAATCACTCATTAACCCCTTCACTTACCTCCACAGCAAATGAGCGCCGCTACAAACAGAGACAGGTCGCTGTCGTCCAGCTCCAAGGCATTGAACTTCATGGCAAACTCAAACTTGGGCTCCATCATGTCCCCGATGGGCTTCCTCAGGCTCTTCAGGAATTCCCGCGTGATGAAACCGTTGCCGTAGGCCACCAACATCCCATCCTTGTTCATGACGGACGCCAACATGGCGAACATGGCCTCGTAGACCCCGTACTTTAACAAAGTCACTTGATCGTTGAGGTCCAGCTCGGTGAAGCCGGGGATGGATTTGGCGAACTCCGTCAGTTCCGTTACCGTCTCTACCGACGTGCACTGGCAGCAATGGAAGATCCGCACCTCCGCCTCCTTGTTCTGGATGCCGTTGGCCACCAGTTTGGCCACTAACGTCTTCTCGGCCATGCACAGCGTCTCCATGTCGTGTATAACAAACGGCTGCGGACAAACTCTATGGTCAGAACCGATTCTCCCCAGTGACCCATATTAGCCCCAATAGCACAAGGGCTGATGGGAAAACTGCCCAATAGATGAGTATAGCATGTTACAGAATGGCCTATTCCCAGCAACTTTTCAATTGGTCTTCATTGTTTATTTCTCGACCCTAGCAACCAGTTTGCTGAAGAGCTGCAAATAGTAAAAAATGAAGACCAACTGCAAACTGTCTCAGAATAGCACTCTCTACATCGTCCTAAAAGTTAATCTGAAGGGGAACAACCCCCCCTTTACAATAATTGCCCTATAAAAAATGTTCATGTAATACTACAACCAACCAGCAGATGGCGTCATAAATCCTAAATAATTGGGTTTAACCAACCTGTTTGACCTCCGTGTTAATAACGAGCGAGCGCTGGACTCTGTACTCGTGCGATTGCACCATGTTTGTATAGTGAACTCGACAGATTCAAATCAGCAGGACGTGTTCCGACTCCTGAAACAATGTAGCGAACTGGAATTCGATTGGTCGGGCACTTACCGGATTACTGGCTTTGCCCGTCAGGATGGCTCTGGCTTTCACTTTGTTCATGTTGAAGTTCTTCAGATACGCGTCGTAAATGAGCCGCGCCAGAGAGAGGAGGTCGCCCATTGGTGCGTCCTTAGTGTCCTGGTCGCACGTCTGCACTTCCGCCTTCAGTTTCGCCTTTTCCGACCGCGGCATCCTCCCGAATCGTATCGCTGGGAACGAGAGAATGTACCGGGGTAAGTACTGGGGGGGGATTGGATTCACTTACCCAGGGGAAGGTTCCTGCCTGACCATGGGAAAGAGAGCAGCCCAGGAGCAGGAAGTACAGAGAATCAGAGCTCTGTACCGGGGTAAGTACTGGGGGGGGATTGGATTCACTTACCCAGGGGGAGGTTCCTGCCTGACCATGGGAAAGAGAGCAGCCCAGGAGCAGGAAGTACAGAGAATCAGAGCTCTGTACCTGGGTAAGTACTGGGGGGAGATTGGATTCACTTACCCAGGGGGAGGTTCCTGCCTGACCATGGGAAAGAGAGCAGCCCAGGAGCAGGAAGTACAGAGAATCAGAGCTCTGTACCTGGGTAAGTACTGGGGGGAGATTGGATTCACTTACCCAGGGGGGGTTCCTGCCTGACCATGGGAAAGAGAGCAGCCCAGGAGCAGGAAGTACAGAGAATCAGAGCTCTGTACCTGGGTAAGTACTGGGGGGAGATTGGATTCACTTACCCAGGGGGAGGTTCCTGCCTGACCATGGGAAAGAGAGCAGCCCAGGAGCAGGAAGTACAGAGAATCAGAGCTCTGTACCTGGGTAAGTACTGGGGGGGGATTGGATTCACTTACCCAGGGGGGGGAACTCACCGTTGTGGGACATTCCGACATTAAGGCACTTTTCGAAGCGGCAATATTGGCACTTGTTGCGGTTCTTCTTCTGTATCTTGCACATTCGCTCACAGCGCTCGTACGCCAGTTTAAGGCGGATCGTCCTCCGGAAGAAGCCCTGCCGGGGGGGGGACACAGAGGGGAGAATCCATATAAGACAAGTGAGTAAGTCTGAGCCGTCGGCAACAGGAATGCGTAAGAATAAGAAACCGCCAATTATCCCGATAACGAGTATTTAGCCGACTGGGCACCACAGTGGCGTACCCAGAATGCAATGGGCCCCCCTGCAAGAAAATCTGTAGCAGGTACTTAGCCGCCGCCCCCTCCCACTCTACAAATATTAAGCAGGGGGCGTGCATAACCTTGGCGAGTAGAGCGGCTATAGAGGAAGCCCCTGGGAGGGGCCACACACAATATGGCTGCCGACTCAGATTCAAGGGGAAGTTGAGCATAAAGAGTAGTCCGTACCTTGCACCCCTCGCAGGCGTGAACCCCATAGTGGAACCCGGAGGCCTTGTCTCCGCACACTCGGCACTCGAGGTTCAGCGACTTGCAAGACACGTCCTCTGCGCCCCCCGGAGCCGCGGGGAAGGTGACGGACGCCGGACTCGACGCGGGCGACAAGGTGTCTGCAATGACAACAACATCTCAGCATCTTATAGAGGCGGTTCCCCTTTAAATTAACTTTTCCTATTTTATAGAATGTTCTCTATAGTTATTGAATTATTTGCCTTCCAATGGGGGTCACTGACCCCGGCAGCCAAACCCTATTGCTCTGTGAGGCTCTAGTTTTATTGTTATTGTTACTTTTTATTCCTTATCTTTCTATTCAGCCCCTCCCCTATTCATATTCCTGTCCCTCTCTCATACCACTCCCTGGTTGCTAAGGTAATTTGGACCCTAGCAACCAAAAACCTATTGCTCTGTGAGGCTCCAGTTTTATTGTTATTGTTACTTTTTATTCCTTATCTTTCTATTCAGCCCCTCCCCTATTCATATTCCTGTCTCTCATCCAAACCCCTCCCTGGTTGCTAAGGTAACGTGGACCCTAGCAACTAAAAACCTATTGCTCTGTGAGGCTCCAGTTTTATTGTTATCGTTACTTTTTATTCCTTATCTTTCTATTCAGTCCCTCCCCTATTCATATACCAGTCTCTCATCCAAACCACTCCCTGGTTGCTAAAGTAATTTGGACCCTAGCAACCAAAAACCTATCACTCTGTGAGGCTCCAGTTTTATTGATATTGTTACTTTTTATTCCTTATCTTTTTATCCAGCCCCTCCCCTATACATATACTTGTCTCTCTCTCATACCACTCCCTGGTTGCTAAGGTAATTTGCATCCTAGCAACCAAGTAACTGCTAAACAAAAAGTGAAATAATTAAAAAAAACTACCACTTGCAAATTGTCTCAGAATATTACTCTCTATATGACCCAAAGCTGAACATCCTCTTTAAACTGACCCCGGCCCTTTAAATGACAATGATGGATGGTTTTGCGGTAGAAACGCGGGCGACAGCCGTTAGAACTGAGCAACTGAACTGGAATTTCTGGTTGGACCAATGGAAACATGAGATTCCTAACAACTCCTGGGATCCCTGGGTACTTACTAACATGCTGCCAAACCCCAAGTGTTGCGCCTTCTCATGTAAACTGCCCCATAGGGATCAATGATCTGTAACTTTCCCATTCCCTGCCCTTACCCGTAAGGTCTGTGCTGACGGACCCATTCGACCCCGGACTGTTCCCCAAGAACTGATACTCGGAGGCACCAAAAGCCGCGGAGCCATCGTCCCCGATTGTCTCAGTGATATCCTGAATGTCCCCGATGTCCGGCAGGAACTCTCCCGATAATGGGCTCTCTAGGTCATCCTCGTCCAAAGGGGTCAAATTGCACAACTCGCTGTTTGTGTCTACCATGATGGCGGACATAGCAAGTCTGGCCCGAAACCATCACACTAAAGGGGAAAGGAACAGAAACACTGCGTTGTTATTCTGGGTATTGTGCCCAGAGCATTCCTTCTCTGTATATTTGTATTTATACATATGGGTAGGGGGTGCCATAGTGTTTCCCTTAGACAGTACAGTATGGGGGTACAGCTTATTGTGTGCCCAGAACATTCCTTCTCTGTATATTTGTATTTATACATATGGGTAGGGGGTGCCATAGTGTTTCCCTTAGACAGTACCGTATGTGGGTACAGCTTATTGTGGGCCCAGAACATTCCTTCTCTGTATATTTGTATTTATACATATGGGTAGGGGGTGCCATAGTGTTTCCCTTAGACAGTACAGTATGGGGGTACAGCTTATTGTGTGCCCAGAACATTCCTTCTCTGTATATTTGTATTTATACATATGGGTAGGGGGTGCCATAGTGTTTCCCTTAGACAGTACAGTATGGGGGTACAGCTTATTGTGTGCCCAGAACATTCCTTCTCTGTATATTTGTATTTATACATATGGGTAGGGGGTGCCATAGTGTTTCCCTTAGACAGTACAGTATGGGGTACAGCTTATTGTGTGCCCAGAACATTCCCTCTCTGTATATTTGTATTTATACATATGGGTAGGAGGTGCCATAGTGTTTCCCTTAGACAGTACAGTATGGGGGTACAGCTTATTGTGTGCCCAGAACATTCCCTCTCTGTATATTTGTATTTATACATATGGGTGGGAGGTGCCATAGTGTTTCCCTTAGACAGTACAGTATGGGGGTACAGCTTATTGTGTGCCCAGAACATTCCTTCTCTGTATATTTGTATTTATACATATGGGTAGGGGGTGCCATAGTGTTTCCCTTAGACGGTACAGTATGGGGGTACAGCTTATTGTGTGCCCAGAACATTCCTTCTCTGTATATTTGTATTTATACATATGGGTAGGGGGTGCCATAGTGTTTCCCTTAGACAGTACAGTATGGGGGTACAGCTTATTGTGTGCCCAGAACATTCCTTCTCTGTATATTTGTATTTATACATATGGGTAGGAGGTGCCATAGTGTTTCCCTTAGACAGTACAGTATGGGGGTACAGCTTATTGTGTGCCCAGAACATTCCTTCTCTGTATATTTGTATTTATACATATGGGTAGGAGGTGCCATAGTGTTTCCCTTAGACAGTACAGTATGGGGGTACAGCTTATTGTGTGCCCAGAACATTCCTTCTCTGTATATTTGTATTTATACATATGGGTAGGGGGTGCCATAGTGTTTCCCTTAGACAGTACAGTATGGGGGTACAGCTTATTGTGTGCCCAGAACATTCCCTCTCTGTATATTTGTATTTATACATATGGGTGGGAGGTGCCATAGTGTTTCCCTTAGACAGTACAGTATGGGGGTACAGCTTATTGTGTGCCCAGAACATTCCCTCTCTGTATATTTGTATTTATACATATGGGTGGGAGGTGCCATAGTGTTTCCCTTAGACAGTACAGTATGGGGGTACAGCTTATTGTGTGCCCAGAACATTCCCTCTCTGTATATTTGTATTTATACATATGGGTGGGAGGTGCCATAGTGTTTCCCTTAGACAGTACAGTATGGGGGTACAGCTTATTGTGTGCCCAGAACATTCCCTCTCTGTATATTTGTATTTATACATATGGGTAGGAGGTGCCATAGTGTTTCCCTTAGACAGTACAGTATGGGGGTACAGCTTATTGTGTGCCCAGAACATTCCTTCTCTGTATATTTGTATTTATACATATGGGTAGGAGGTGCCATAGTGTTTCCCTTAGACAGTACAGTATGGGGGTACAGCTTATTGTGTGCCCAGAACATTCCCTCTCTGTATATTTGTATTTATACATATGGGTGGGAGGTGCCATAGTGTTTCCCTTAGACAGTACAGTATGGGGGTACAGCTTATTGTGTGCCCAGAACATTCCTTCTCTGTATATTTGTATTTATACATATGGGTAGGAGGTGCCATAGTGTTTCCCTTAGACAGTACAGTATGGGGGTACAGCTTATTGTGTGCCCAGAACATTCCTTCTCTGTATATTTGTATTTATACATATGGGTAGGGGGTGCCATAGTGTTTCCCTTAGACAGTACAGTATGGGGGTACAGCTTATTGTGTGCCCAGAACATTCCCTCTCTGTATATTTGTATTTATACATATGGGTAGGAGGTGCCATAGTGTTTCCCTTAGACAGTACAGTATGGGGGTACAGCTTAATTGTGTGCCCAGAACATTCCTTCTCTGTATATTTGTATTTATACATATGGGTAAGGGGGTGCCATAGTGTTCCCTTAGACAGTACAGTATGGGGGTACAGCTTATTGTGTGCCCAGAACATTCCCTCTCTGTATATTTGTATTTATACATATGGGTGGGAGGTGCCATAGTGTTTCCCAGTACAGTAGAAGACATACTCACTAGTTACTCAGACGTTACTATTAGGAAAGCTGCATCAGTCCAACCTGTAAGACACAACACAAAGCAGTTATATTGGGCGCTCGCACCCATGTGACAATGAGAATCTCCCCGCCCGCCAAAGGGTTAAACTATCTTTAGCTTTTCTATTAATGACTCCAAGGTAGAAGCTTATTGTGCTCCACCTGTTGCGGGGGAGGGGCTCGTTAGCTAATTAGGGTTGTGCAAACTGGGCGGCCGGGAGATAAAGCTCTCCAAGGTCACTCACAGGCAGATTCCTAAAGGGGAGATTTGACTCGACCAATAGAAACCTGTTACACCGGCGTAACCACAGAAACCCTCAGCCTGTGGCGCTGTTCTGTTGGGGCCCAATGAGAAACACTGGCCACTGGCTGATAGTGGTGAGAGGCGGTACTGCAACGACTGGATCTGTCAATAATCAGCTGCCACTTTAAAGGGGAACTTAGAAGAAGACAAGTGGGCTGTTAGGGCTCAGCAGGCCGTTCCTGCTGGACTGCATTCCCACGCAACATAAAAGCCCACCTGTTCCAGAGAAGCCCCTCCCACCGCCCCTTCCCCTTGTTCCCCCACAGATAAATGAGTTAAACACAACCGCCCGGGTCGAGTCCCCCCTCCCAAACCGGAAAGACCAGTTTGATAAAGAAAAGTTCTCTGCAATTTACTAAATGGTGTTAAAAAAAATAACAAAAACAGCGTTTGAATCAATATTCACGGCCAAACACTGCCCAGAAAAGTGCAGAGTCAGCAACAATTTCACAATGTCGGGAAACTACCCTCACGTGGAGCGAGTTATGTGTAGCCACGCCCCTGATATATGTATAACCCCGCCCAATCAGGTATGCCCCACCCCTTTAGCAGACTGTATTCTGGGATTCTACGGCAAACTGAGTTCCCCTCTGACATCACTGCTGGCTACTGTATTGCGCATTCCCAGGGGCTGCCAGCAGGGGGCTGTACTGGCTTATGTAGGAGGCGGAGCTTGTGCTGGGGGGGGATAACTGTTGTACAGGGAAACCCACACAGAAATCTATAAACATGGGGCTGACTGATTGATTGTCTGCGTGTAGTGGGGGCGACAGTTATACGTAAGAGACAGTAGGGCAAGATGGGGACAGTAGGGCAAGATGGAGACAGTAGGGCAAGATGGAGACAGTAGGGCAAGATGGAGACAGTAGGGCAAGATGGAGACAGTAGGGCAAGATGGGGACAGTAGGGCAAGATGGGGACAGTAGGGCAAGATGGGGACAGTAGGGCAAGATGGGGACAGTAGGACAAGATGGAGACAGTAGGGCAAGATGGATACAGTAGGGCAAGATGGGGACAGTAGGGCAAGATGGGGACAGTAGGGCAAGATGGGGACAGTAGGGCAAGATGGGGACAGTAGGGCAAGGTAGAGACAGTAGGACAAGATGGAGACAGTAGGGCAAGATGGAGACAGTAGGGCAAGATGGAGACAGTAGGGCAAGATGGAGACAGTAGGGCAAGATGGAGACAGTAGGGCAAGATGGAGACAGTAGGGCAAGATGGAGACAGTAGGACAAGTTAGAGACAGTAGGACAAGTTAGAGACAGTAGGGCAAGATGGAGACAGTAGGGCAAGATGGAGACAGTAGGACAAGTTAGAGACAGTAGGACAAGTTAGAGACAGTAGGGCAAGATGGAGACAGTAGGGCAAGGTAGAGACAGTAGGAAGAGACAGTCATTCCCAACCTGTTCCAGGCGTGACACACAATTCCCATAACAATCAGTTCCGGGAATCACGCCATCCTATCGTTTCTGGGCCAATGAGGCGGCGCCGCCATAAGACGCTTCCTGGCACATTCCGGTTGTGCCGATCGCGCTGCTGGGAATTCCGTTCCGCTGGGTCGGGAATGAGGTTTCTACAAACAAATGAAAAAAACACAAAAACTGCTGATTCAGCGAGAAAGTGAGTAGAAGCCAAACCCAGGCAGGGAAGGGTTAAATCGTGCTGCGAGGAAAGAGAGCGTCGCTGACTGACAGAGACACCCAGTGAGAGTGATTAGCGGCGGCTAATAGGTTAATCATTAGAGCTCAGCATGCAATCATTAACCAACCGCCACGCGGCACGGCCCCCGCCAAGGAACAGATATAAAGGCAACATTAAGCCAACAGATATGATTCTGCATTAAAAAAACCCAAAGAACAGTTTTTAGGTGTAGTTCCCCTTTAAGGTAGCCACAGAGACAGCGACCCCGGCAACCACAGAGACAGCGACCCCGGCAACCACAGAGACAGCGACCCCGGCAACCACAGAGACAGCGACCCCGGCAACCACAGAGACAGCGACCCCGGCAACCACAGAGACAGCGACCCCAACAACCACAGGGACAGCGACCCCAACAACCATAGGGACAGCGACCCCAACAACCATAGGGAGAGCGACCCCAACAACCACAGGGACAGCGACCCCAACAACCACAGGGACAGCGACCCCAACAACCACAGGGACAGCGACCCCAACAACCACAGGGACAGCGACCCCAACAACCATAGGGACAGCGACCCCAACAACCACAGGGACAGCGACCCCAACAACCACAGGGACAGCGACCCCAACAACCATAGGGACAGCGACCCCAACAACCATAGGGACAGCGACCCCAACAACCATAGGGAGAGCGACCCCAACAACCATAGGGAGAGCGACCCCAACAACCATAGGGACAGCGACCCCAACAACCATAGGGACAGCGACCCCAACAACCATAGGGACAGCGACCCCAACAACCATAGGGACAGCGACCCCAACAACCATAGGGACAGCGACCCCAACAGCCATAGGGACAGCGACCCCAACAACCATAGGGAGAGCGACCCCAACAACTATAGGGAGAGCGACCCCAACAACCATAGGGACAGCGACCCCAACAACCATAGGGAGAGCGACCTCAGCAAAGCAGTTTCTAATTGGTCTTCATTTATTATTATTATTTGTAGTTTTTTTTTAGTTATTTCACTTTTTGTTCAGCAGCTATTTCACTTGGAGTTTCAGCGGCTATTTGGTTGCTAGGGTCCTAATTACCCTAGCAACCAGGGAGTGGTTTGAACGAGAGACAAGATAAGGAATAAAAAGTAACAATAACAATAAAACTGGAGCCTCACAGAGCAATAGGGTTTGGCTGCCGGGGTCAGTGACCCCCATTTGTGGTAGAAGAAGGGAAATAATTCAAAAACTATAACAAATAAATAATAAAGACCAATTGAAAAGTTGCTAAGAATGGGCCATTCTATAACATTAGCTCAAAGGAGCCGCGCCCAGGTTGTAACAACTCCCGGCATCTTCTACTTGTGTCCAGGGACCGTCGCAGCCCCTTCATTTCTCTTTTCAAGTTCCCCTTTAAATTCCAGATGGGGCAACTGAGGTCACCCTGTGCCCCCAGGGCCGCTTACCTTTCTACCTGCCCCCCCGCCACCCCCTCACACCAACAAGCATAAACTTTTATGCCCCCTAATCCCATTTTAATCACCGAGACGCTGAGTGCGCGGCTTGTAAAGACCTTACGCTAATCCGCGTCCCATTGGCTCCCAACGCGAAACAGATGTTTGGGCTTTACTTTCTATTGAACCCGGGGCCTTCCTGCAGCGTCGCCCCGATAATCACTCACTGGCCCCGGGGCCCAGAAACGAGCCTGTCACTGGGTATTTACTCAATTCTGTCAATTCATAGGCCGAGCCAGGGCAGTAACCGTACGGGTAGGGGGTGCCATAGTGTTTCCCATAGACAGTACAGTATGGGGGTACAGCTTATTGTGTGCCCAGAACATTCCCTCTCTGTATATTTGTATTTATACATATGGGTAGGGGGTGCCATAGTGTTTCCCATAGACAGTACAGTATGGGGGTACAGCTTATTGTGTGCCCAGAACATTCCCTCTCTGTATATTTGTATTTATACATATGGGTAGGGGGTGCCATAGTGTTTCCCTTAGACAGTACAGTATGGGGGTACAGCTTATTGTGTGCCCAGAACATTCCTTCTCTGTATATTTGTATTTATACATATGGGTAGGAGGTGCCATAGTGTTTCCCTTAGACAGTACAGTATGGGGGTACAGCTTATTGTATGCCCAGAACATTCCTTCTCTGTATATTGTATTTATACATATGGGTAGGGGGTGCCATAGTGTTTCCCTTAGACAGTACAGTATGGGGGTACAGCTTATTGTGTGCCCAGAACATTCCCTCTCTGTATATTTGTATTTATACATATGGGTAGGAGGTGCCATACAGACAGTACAGTATGGGGGTAGGTAGGTAAGTAAGTATTCCATAAGGTTCCAGCATCAAAGGAAGCATTTTTATTGCCCCAGGGGGGGCAGCATTGAATATTTAAAGGCAAAACTCATTCTCTCTTTCCCACAAAGCTCTATTTAGCGGTCAGTAAATACCCCGGGGCAGGACACCAAACCACCTGTCAGAATTTGTTACAATTTTACCCTTCAGTCGTTTGGATCAACAGGGACCTTGGCCTTTAAACAATGGAGGAATAATGTGACTACTGGCCCTACTTGCCTGTACAGGTTGCATCAGGGAAGCAACATGGCAGCTCCTGTTTATATACAGCCACTGGACTACAATTCCCAGCATCCCCTAACCGCCCCCCCCATTCTCATTTATAAATTCTGACTGACGACACAGAAAGTCACGAGTGTTGGGGCAAAGCCGAGTGCTGAATCAGGTGCCAAGGTCCCAACCCCACGGGCCCTCGTATCAATGTGTAACTGATAAACGGCCAATCCCGCCCGGCGCTGAGCCCGGCCTGTTACAAAGGGCACAACTGGCCAAACAGGAAAAGCCGTCCTGCCAGGGAAATGGGATTTAGGGTTAATTTGTTTGTCTGAACCTCAGTCCAATGGTGTAAATACAGGGAAATGGGCCCCGGGGCCCTCAATTCCCATGATCCCTTCCCTGCACTGCTGGTTCTGACTCCTGATACAACTCCCCAATATCCATTCATTCCTCATTCTCACTGGGTTTATAGTTATGTGTAACTGTCACTGTGTCTGTCCCTTTCCCTTCCCTGCACTGCTGGTTCTGACTCCTGATACAACTCCCCAATATCCATTCATTCCTCATTCTCACTGGGTTTATAGTTATGTGTAACTGTCACTGTGTCTGTCCCTTTCCCTTCCCTGCACTGCTGGTTCTGACTCCTGATACAACTCCCCAATATCCATTCATTCCTCATTCTCACTGGGTTTATAGTTATGTGTAACTGTCACTGTGTCTGTCCCTTTCCCTTCCCTGCACTGCTGGTTCTGACTCCTGATACAACTCCCCAATATCCATTCATTCCTCATTCTCACTGGGTTTATAGTTATGTGTAACTGTCACTGTGTCTGTCCCTTTCCCTTCCCTGCACTGCTGGTTCTGACTCCTGATACAACTCCCCAATATCCATTCATTCCTCATTCTCACTGGGTTTATAGTTATGTGTAACTGTCACTGTGTCTGTCCCTTTCCCTTCCCTGCACTGCTGGTTCTGACTCCTGATACAACTCCCCAATATCCATTCATCCCTCATTCTCACTGGGTTTATAGTTATGTGTAACTGTCACTGTGTCTGTCCCTTTCCCTTCCCTGCTCTGCCGGTTCTGACTCCTAATACAACTCCCCAATATCCATTCATTCCTCATTCTCACTGGGTTTATAGTTATGTGTAACTGTCACTGTGTCTGTCCCTTTCCCTTCCCTGCACTGCTGGTTCTGACTCCTGATACAACTCCCCAATATCCATTCATCCCTCATTCTCACTGGGTTTATAGTTATGTGTAACTGTCACTGTGTCTGTCCCTTTCCCTTCCCTGCACTGCTGGTTCTGACTCCTGATACAACTCCCCAATATCCATTCATTCCTCATTCTCACTGGGTTTATAGTTATGTGTAACTGTCACTGTGTCTGTCCCTTTCCCTTCCCTGCACTGCTGGTTCTGACTCCTAAAAACAAGCCCTCAAAAGAGACCTGACTACATTGTTTCAGTAGTCACAACCATGACTAAAAAAATGCTGTACTATACTTCAGCCACAAAGAGATCATTTCTAGTAAATAAAGCTGAAATGTACCAGGATCAGATAACATTCCCCAATAGGGTGAGGGGTGAGACGCCTGGAAGTTCTGCTGATATAAATACAGAATCAATAGGACACAGATGGACTGTGGTTTTCCAGTTGCGACATACTGTCAGTTATCTGCCCCGCCCCGCCCAATAAATGTGCGACTTTTATCTCTGCTGATTCAGGGACTGAGCCTCGAGCCACCAAATGTTGCATGGGGGGTCTGTATAGTGATAACCTGTGTGACCTGGACCTATTTTATGATATACACCCCCCACTGTCACAGTGTAACCCCCATATCATATATGCACATAATGTAAATGTATACATAATAGGCCAAACAGAATATACCCCCCATCTTTCCCCCCCCCCACTGTCACAGTGTTAACCCCCATATCATATATGCACATAATGTAACTGTATAATATATAGGCAACAGATATACCCCATCTTTCCCCCAGCCCCCCCCCCACTGTCACAGTGTAACCCCCATATCATATATGCACATAATGTAACTGTATAATATATAGGCCACAGATTATACCCCCCATCTTCCCCCCCCCCCCCACTGTCACAGTGTAACCCCCATATCATATATGCACATAATGTAACTGTATAATATATAGGCACAGATATACCCCCCCATCTTTCCCCCAGCCTCCCCACCCCCCCACTGTCACAGTGTAACCCCCATATCATATATGCACATAATGTAAACTGTATAATATATAGGCCACATGATATACCCCCCATCTTTCCCCCCCACTGTCACAGCTTTGGTTTGTTTTTGTTGTTTTTATTGTTTGTAACCCCACTGTCAGTGTAACCCCATATCATATATGCACATAATGTAACTGTTATAATATATAGGCACAGATATACCCCCATCTTTCCCCCAGCCCCCCCCCCCCCCACTGTCACAGTGTAACCCCCATATCATATATGCACATAATGTAACTGTATAATATATAGGCACAGATATACCCCCCATCTTTCCCCCAGCCCCCCCCCCACTGTCACAGTGTTAACCCCCAGTATCATGATATGCACATAATGTAACTGTATAATATATAGGCCACAGATATACCCCCCCATCTTTCCCCCCCCCCCACTGTCACAGTGTAACCCCCATATCATATATGCACATAATGTAACTGTATAATATATAGGCACAGATATACCCCCCCATCTTTCCCCGCCCCCCCCACTGTCACAGTGTAACCCCCATATCATATATGCACATAATGTAACTGTATAATATATAGGCACAGATATACCCCCCATCTTTCCCCAGCCCCCCCCCCACTGTCACAGTGTAACCCCCATATCATATATGCACATAATGTAACTGTATAATATATAGGCCACAGATATACCCCCCCATCTTTCCCCCCCCCCACTGTCACAGTGTAACCCCATATCATATATGCACATAATGTAACTGTATAATATATAGGCACAGATATACCCCCCATCTTTCCCCCAGCCCCCCCCCCACTGTCACAGTGTAAGCCCACATATCATATATGCACATAATGTAACTGTATTAATATATAGGCACAGATATACCCCCCATCTTTCCCCCAGCCCCCCCCCCCACTGTCACATGTGTAACCCCCATATCATATATGCACATAATGTAACTGTATAATATATAGGCACAGATATACCCCCCATCTTCCCCCAGCCCCCCCCCCCCACTGTCACAGTGTAACCCCCATATCATATATGCACATAATGTAACTGTATAATATATAGGCACAGATATACCCCCCATCTTTCCCCCAGCCCCCCCCCCACTGTCACAGTGTAACCCCCATATCATATATGCACATAATGTAACTGTATAATATATAGGCACAGATATACCCCCCCATCTTTCCCCCAGCCCCCCCCCCCCCACTGTCACAGTGTAACCCCCATATCATATATGCACATAATGTAACTGTATAATATATAGGCACAGATATACCCCCCATCTTTCCCCCAGCCCCCCCCCCCCCCACTGTCACAGTGTAACCCCCATATCATATATGCACATAATGTAACTGTATAATATATAGGCACAGATATACCCCCCATCTTTCCCCCAGCCCCCCCCCCCCACTGTCACAGTGTAACCCCCATATCATATATTGCACATAATGTAACTGTATAATATATAGGCACAGATATACCCCCATCTTTCCCCCAGCCCCCCCCCCCCACTGTCACAATGTAACCCCCATATCATATATGCACATAATGTAACTGTATAATATATAGGCACAGATATACCCCCATCTTTCCCCCCCCCCCACTGTCACAGTGTAACCCCCATATCATATATGCACATAATGTAACTGTATAATATATAGGCACAGATATACCCCCCATCTTTCCCCCAGCCCCCCCCCCCCCACTGTCACAGTGTAACCCCCCATATCATATATGCACATAATGTAACTGTATAATACATAGGCACAGATATACCCCCCATCTTTCCCCCAGCCCCCCCCCACTGTCACAGTGTAACCCCCATATCATATATGCACCCCAAAACCAGACTGATTCTGCTATTCCTATGGGACTGACAGGTGAGTGATTTATTTCTATGAGGAATAGGAATGTTTTGCCAAGTGTAATCAATAAGCGATGAAAGAAATACTATTTATCACACAGATTTGTTAATTATTCACTAAGCTTGGCAGCTCCTCCCACAGACTTGATCCTATCTGATCCCCCCATTGTAAGCAGCAGTCCTGCCCTGCTTTATGGCTGAGATTCTAGCTATCTGTATAACAGAGCATTCTGTCACAGTGGCACAGATCCTATCTGATCCCCCCATTGTAAGCAGCAGTCCTGCCCTGCTTTATGGCTGAGATTCTAGCTATCTGTATAACAGAGCATTCTGTCACAGTGGCACAGATCCTATCTGATCCCCCCATTGTAAGCAGCAGTCCTGCCCTGCTTTATGGCTGAGATTCTAGCTATCTGTATAACAGAGCATTCTGTCACAGTGGCACAGATCCTATCTGATCCCCCCATTGTAAGCAGCAGTCCTGCCCTGCTTTATGGCTGAGATTCTAGCTATCTGTATAACAGAGCATTCTGTCACAGTGGCACAGATCCTATCTGATCCCCCCCCATTGTAAGCAGCAGTCGTGCCCTGCTTTATGGCTGAGATTCTAGCTATCTGTATAACAGAGCATTCTGTCACAGTGGCACAGATCCTATCTGATCCCCCCCCATTGTAAGCAGCAGTCCTGCCCTGCTTTATGGCTGAGATTCTAGCTATCTGTATAACAGAGCATTCTGTCACAGTGGCACAGATCCTATCTGATCCCCCCCCATTTGTAAGCAGCAGTCCTGCCCTGCTTTATGGCTGAGATTCTAGCTATCTGTATAACAGAGCATTCTGTCACAGTGGCACAGATCCTATCTGATCCCCCCATTGTAAGCAGCAGTCCTGCCCTGCTTTATGGCTGAGATTCTAGCTATCTGTATAACAGAGCATTCTGTCACAGTGGCACAGATCCTATCTGATCCCCCCATTGTAAGCAGCAGTCCTGCCCTGCTTTATGGCTGAGATTCTAGCTATCTGTATAACAGGGCATTCTGTCACAGTGGCACAGATCCTATCTGATCCCCATTGGAAGCAGATGTGTTTCAGTGAGGTCTGTGGATGTCTGGAGCAAGCCCAGGCCCTGCTAGGGCTGGTCGGGCTGCCCGCAAAACTGAGGCCCAGGCTTTGGGGCCTAGCCATGTGGCTGTAAGTGCAAGGCCAAGACTCAGATCATCGTCTGTTGGGACCCCAAGAACACCTAGGGGGAAAACCAGCAGCGAGAGTGAGATGGAAGTGGAGAAGTCTGTGGAAGAGACCAGGAGGCAAAGGCAGAGAAATGCAGCAGCAGCCCGTGCTCAGGAGGTGGAAGCCCGCAGAGGGGCCCCCCAGGGAAAGATCACCCCACCTAGAGCGGCTGATCCTTTGGTAAAGGGAAAAGTGGATGGAAAGCAAGTGAAGCAACAGTTGGCATCTGAGGAAGAAATAAAGCAGCACAAACACAAAGGTATGGAAATACAAACTGTGCCTTTAATTCATTCAGAGTTTGTTACTGAGCTGCCGGCAGTGAGTGAGACTGAGCCTGTAAATAAACCTGTGTCTGTAACACAAACTGATAATAATGAAACTGCGCAAAGTGATTCCAACCTTTGTCAGAATCCCCCCCAGCAGCGTGTGAGTGAGAGCTGTGAGCAGCAGGGACCCCCGGCCTGTAACCCAGCAGCTTCTCCAGCAGCTCAGCTGGAATCAGTTGGCCATGTGGGGGAGGAATCAGCAATCCACTCTTCTGTGTGTGTATCCCAGCCGGCTTGCCAGGAGAGTGGGGCCCCGGGTGCAGCCGCCAGTCCTGGCACTGGTACACCCACATCTCCGGCCCATGGGGCAGCCGGCGCCTGTAGCAGCGGAGAGGAGAGAGGGAAGGAAGTTCCCACCATTGCACCAGTTCCCCTGAGCTCAGAAGGCAGCAGCCCTGGTGCGAGCCCTGGAACCAGCATTGTGCATAAGCCAATTAAAGGAGCTGCATGTAAAGGTGCTGTCCAGAAACAGGCAAGATTTAAAGGGGAAGTTAAAGAAACAATAACTGCAGAAAGAGTGGCTGATGCTTTGAAAGAACTGGCTACTTTACAAAACAGAAAGAAATCTGTGCAGCTGTCATTGAAATATTTTACAAACAGGATGGCAGTTTCTGAAGGCAAAGTGAAGGCTACTAATAAAAACAAATGGGATGAACTGGGCAAGGAGCTCGCTGGGATAGAACAGCAGATTGCCGAGCTGTATAAGGAGGTCGGGCCCTGGAAGGAAGTTTACCAGAACAGGCAGAGATTTGCAGACATGGCAGCCAATGTCCGCAGCCCGGCAGCAAAACCGGCTTTGAGAAAGCCTTATCAGGCGAGCACCTCGCGAGCCCCGCGTCATCTGAGAGCGAAGCGGATTTTGTAAAGCCATTACCCCCCAGAGTGCAGAAACGGCAGGGGAGGGTCAACTGGCAAAATATGGCCTTTAATCAGCAGGATGTGGATGATCAGGAGAAGAAGAGATCGGAGGAAAAAACCTTTAAAGTTAATGTTGGGAAGCAGGACCAGAATTTTGAACTGTTATCGGATCAGGATTTCCCAGAGTTGCCTAAAGCACAAGGCAAAGTAATGGCAAATCCCATACCCCAGAGTGGCAGTGGGAAAGCGCAACGAGGAGGAACTTGTGATCCAGTTGGAACTGTGTCGGAAGCGAGAGAAGAAGATCTGCAAACTGAGAAAATGGACATTGCTCCAACTAACACTTCTTCCTGTGTGAAAGCAAGTGAGAGGGTGGAGAGTGGGGTGAATGAGGTGAATGAAGTGCAAGCTTCTGTGTCAGGTGGGCATGAGCGGGTGAATGAAGTGCAAGCCCCTGTGTCCGTTGGGCATGTGCGGGTGAGTGAGGCTGTGCCAGGTGCTGGAGGAACGGAGAGTGAACGTGGAGGGGTTCAAGGTGGGGAGGTGGGAGGGGCTATGGGTGTTGGTGCTGCTCATGTATTGGCGGAAGTAAGACAGGGTCAGGTAGATCAAGGTCCTTCAGAAGCAGTAGAGGTGGAGTCAGTTCAGGTGGGTGGCCAGGCAAATCCAACAAATTTTTGGGAGAAAAGGCGGCTTTTCCCAGTTCCTGATTTCTCTGATAATGATCCCTTTAAGAGAAAGAATTGGGTTAAGGTAAAGTGGGAGGGCAATAAAGAGGGAGCCCCTCCAAGGCGGTTCTTTGTACGCAAAGTGCTATTGGATGGGATGGGATTTTCCTCAGATGACTTGTCAGCCGTAATTGGCCAGACAGAATCAGAGTACGACATCACCTTTAAGTTGCCTGAGGTTTTAGACCATTTCTGGCGGATTTATAATTTGCAGAAAAGAGCAGGACACCCGGACTGGGAGAATTTAGTTGTCATCCCAATGACCAAGCCGGAGACCAAGAACATCACCATAATGATGAAAAATGATGCAATTCCCCAGGAGGATAGTTTGGTCTGGTTGCAGCGCCAATGTACAGTTTTGTCTCCCTTGGTAAAAATATTTGATGAGGATAATGTCTGGGGCGGTGGTTGGCGCACCCAGGTTAAACTCAACGTGACAGGCAATGTACCCACCCATCTGCCCAATTCTTTTTTTATAGGGAAGGAAAAGGGCACTTGTTTCTATGTAGGCCAGCCCAGGAGGTGCTTTAAGTGTGGGGCCAGAGATCATCTGGCAAAAGCCTGTACTGTACTAAGGTGTGCACTCTGTAATGCTGTGGGGCACGAGGCAAACAGCTGTAACCGTGTGAGGTGCAACCTGTGCAACAGAATGGGGCATTCCCACAGGAGGTGTCCCAAGGCATACCATAACATGGTCAGACTCTTCCCTGAGATAGACAGAGAGATGAGGAAGGTAATGGAGCCAGTGGATGGAGAGCAGGAGCAAGGGGAAGGGGAGCAGGAGCAAGGGGAAGGGGAGCAGGGGCAAGGGGAAGGGGGGCAGGAACAAAGGGAAGGGGGGCAGGGACAAGGGAAGGGGGGGCAGGAACAAAGGGAAGGTGACAGAGACAGAGAGTTAGGCAGCCAACAAATGTTCAGAGAAGTGTAAAGAAACCGGAGAAGGAATTCAGAACAAGGGAAGGGAAGGTGGCAGTTGATGTTGAGGCAGAGGATGGTTGGAAAAAAACAAAAAATAAAAAATCTAAAAAGTATGCCCATCAATTAGATCCTGGAGAAGGTCCCTCAGCAGTAAATCCCTTCTCTGTTAGTACTGGGAATAAATTCTCAGTACTAGATGATAATTCTGAGACCTGGGGTGACAGGGCAGAGAGGGAAGAGCAAGAGGAGTTGGAGAGGATGGAGAGAGAAGAAGCCAGTGTGAATCAAAGGGAATCTGAGCAGGAGGATATGGACATTCAACTGGCTTCAAAGAAAAGATCTAGGGAAGGAGGTGAACAACCAGTCAAAAAAAAAGGTACTGGGGGAACTGCAAGAAATTCCCAAACTCTGGTTAAAAACCCTGCTAGTGATGGTGATGAGGAGCAACTGCACTTAGGTCCCCAGGTGAAGCGTTATGGTGATGCAGTTGGTTCTTCAGCTAAAGGAAGGAAGGGACAATCCATGACAAGCGTTCATGATGGCAGTGTCTCCAATTAGGTTTTTAACATCTAATGTGTGCAGTGTTAGAACCCAGCGAGCCAGATTTTTGGCATTTGAAAGTCTGGCTAACTCAGACGCTGAGGTGTTTTTCCTTCAGGAAACCCGTCTCACTACTCAGGCGGATCTGAGAAAGGCAAGGGCTGACTGGCGACATGGGCCTTCTTTTTGGTCCATTGCGGAGGAGCCATGTGGCGGAGTAGCGATATTATTTCGAGGTGGCCTCAATATTAGAGTACATCGTCTCTTAGAGATTCAGGTGGGGCGTTGTTTGTTGTTGGATGTAACCTTAAATGGCAGGCGATTTCGCCTTATTAATATCTATGGGCCACAGTCCATGTCAGGCAGGAGGGCTCTGCTGGCTGAAATTAGACCCTATTTGCACACGTCGCTCTCTGTCATCTTTGGTGGTGATTTCAACCAAGTCCTTAGACCAGAAGATCGGTCAGGAAGGTTAGGGAAATCTGAAAGCTTTTTCTTTAAGCAACTAGTTCAGCAAGCTGGAATGGTTGATGTTGCCACCTGGGAGGGCCGGAGAGCGACGCACACTTACAGGTGTGGGGGTAGGAGTAGCCGCTTGGATATGGCTTTTGTCAGGATGGGTGAGGAATTTACTGATGTTAGAGAGGTTGGGGTTGAATACTCAGACCACCTGACACTTTCCTTTACGGTGGGGACCTTGTCAGTTCCAGCAAAGGGCAAGGGCCTGTGGCGATTAAGCTCAGATTCCCTGGAGGGTGAGTCAGTAGGGAAGTCTTTTGAGGCTCTTCTTCAGCACCAGTTCGGGAGGGTTGATTTCTATGACTCTGTGTCATCGTGGTGGGAGGATGTCAAGCACTCATTCCGGACTTTCTTCCGTAAGCTATCTGTACGCAGGGAGGGTAATCGGTATAAGAAGTACCTGACTCTCTTAAAGAAGCTGGAGTCCTCTATTTCGGATGGGGTGGAGGGGTCAAAGATCACCCAGCTGAAAGCCCAGATCAGAGAATGTCAGTACAGCCGCTACAAATCTCTTGTGCAGGAAAGGGATTATGGGAGTTTTCGCTCTCCGGACCCCTTTTTAAACTGCCGGGAGAATGTTGGGCGGAAGCTTATCACCGGTCTGATCGACCCCAAGGGTAAGTTACAGACATCCAGGGAGGGCATCCTTGGGGTTGTGAAAGGCTTCTACGCTTCTCTGTTCCGGGCCAAGGCTTTGGATAAGGGGAGGACTTCATCCTTCCTGGAGGCAACCCCAGGGCCTGATGTGACCAATTTGGACTTTGAGCCTTTGACAGCTGAGATCACGGAGGACGAGGTCAAAGCTGCCATCGATTGCCTTGCTAAAAAGAAGGCTCCAGGACCGGACGGCCTTACAGCCGAATTTTATAAGAAATTTAAAGACCAGCTGGCTCCGGTTCTCGTAGAGGTCTTTAGAGACTGCCTGGAAGGGGGTATCTTGCCCCCCTCTATGAGAGAATCCTCCTTGATCTTGCTGTCTAAAGGTAAGGATCCACAGCGGGTTGAGAACTGGAGGCCGATTGCCCTTCTCAACACTGATAGGAAGCTTCTCGCACGGATACTTTTTACTAGACTGATTTTGTTTTCAGGCACTTTATTATCTCCTGTCCAGTCCTGCACGGTGAAAGGGCGGAGCATATTCGAGGCGATCCTTACTATAAGGGAAGCCTTGGAACTATGCAAAGTCCAAAACATTGGGTGCTACTTCCTGTCTCTGGACCAGGCTAAGGCCTTTGATCGAGTGGATCATGAGTATCTGTGGGCCGTTTTGGCAAAGTACGGCATCCCGGGAACATTCATTAGGTGGTTATCAGCTTTGTACAAAGGGGCCGTAAGCTTTCCACTTATCAATGGGTGGCGAGGTGAGAACTTTGAGGTCGGGGCCGGGGTGAGACAGGGGTGCCCTTTAAGCCCTTTGCTGTATGTTTTTGCGATTGATCCTTTTTTAAGGCGTTTGCAGGCGGGTGGAATAAAGGGTCTCTCTGTTCCCTGTAGCCAGCCCCTCAGGTCAGTAGCCTACGCGGATGATGTCACGGTAGCAGTCTCTTGTCCGGAGGATGTGGGAGTGCTGTCCGAGACGATCAGAAGTTACTCAGAGGCCTCCGGGTCTCTGGTCAACATGGATAAGTTTCAAGCTTTTTGGTCATTAAACGAGGAGCCGGCTTTTCCGCTCCGGGAATTCTCAGTTGCCCCAACTCAGATTAGAATCTTGGGAATCAAATTTGGGAAGGGAGATGACTGTAGGCAAAACTGGGAAGAGAAGTTGGATGCCGGGAATGCTAAAGTACAGCGATGGAAGCAGTGGAGGCTGTCCTACAGTGAAAGGGTGAAGCTCGTGAAGACTTACCTGGTCCCTATCTTTCTGTTTGTTTCCTATGTGTATCCACTGCCTGAAGCTCTCTATGCTCGGATCCACAGTCTGTTTTTCCAGTTAATCTGGGGGAGCAGGCTGAATCCAGTAAAAAGGGGTGTCACTTACCTGCAGAGGAAAGAGGGAGGGTTGGGCATGCTATGCCCAGTGGCTTTCTTTGGCTCCATCTTCCTGAAGTCCAACTTTGGGTGCCTGGGCCAAAGAACTGATTCCCTGTGGGAATGTTGCGTCAGGCGTTGGGTATTGCCTCTGGTGGGAGATTGGGTGCTCGGCGGTAGCGGGAAGACAGTCCGGGTGCGCGGGAGACAACTCCCTCCGCATCTTGAGTTGGGGCTGAAGCTTTTGAGAAAGTGGGACATTGGAGTTGGGGAGCTGGGTTCTGTTGCGAGAAGGCAGATCTATCAGAGAATCCTGGGAACCTATTTCATTGTCCCCTTGGCCTTAAAAGACTGTGTGGGGAACATTCTTTCCCAGAGCCTCCGGTGGCTCAATGACAGAAGGGTGCCCCCCAAATACTTTGATCTAAACTGGCTCGCCCTTCAGGGAAGGCTTTTTGTCCGGGGCAATCTGAGCTATTTAAACATTGCAGACAGAGTGCCCGTGGGGCTGCGCCACCAATGAGACCCAGGAACATTTTCTGGTTGATTGCCCTGTGACAAAGACTGTGCGGTTTCAGTTGGCAGAGACTCTCAAAGTACCACACATTAGGCAGCTCTCTTATGCCAATGCGGCCTATGGGATCCTATCTGTCCCACACCCCCTGGATGCAGGATCCATGTACATGATAATATCAGTAATGAGGTACCACCTATGGCAATCCCGCTGTAGGAGATCACTCGGCCAGGAGGATGTTGTTATTGAACTTATAGTGAAGTCTGTGGTGGCCGATTTGGGTTTCCTGAAGGAAAGGGAGATCAGACGCTGCACCTCAAATACCTCAAAATGGAGAAATATCAATCTGTGAGTGTCCTTGTCCTTCTCCTTGCCATTAGGGCAGTTTGTACCGGCTTTTCTGGGGGAAATCTTGTAGGTACATTTGAATGTTATGAATGGGCGCCATCACCTCAGCGCTACTGCCGGCAAGTTGTTTTTGTTTTTTTTTTAAATTGCAGTTTGTCCTCTTTTGGTTTGTGTGGGGAATGGGATATGTATTGAATGCAAGTGCTTTATTTCATGGGCAATGAAAAGGCAATTTCAAGTCAAAATGGCTAATTTCTTTGCTTACAGTTTGTAAATAGTTGTACATTGTTTTGTTTGTTTTGAAAGATTTATTATTTGTTAAGTTTATTCCAATAAAAAAATCCCTATCTGATCCCCCCATTGTAAGCAGCAGTCCTGCCCTGCTTTATGGCTGAGATTCTAGCTATCTGTATAACAGAGCATTCTGTCACAGTGGCACAGATCCTATCTGACCCCCCCCATTGTAAGCAGCAGTCCTGCCCTGCTTTATGGCTGAGATTCTAGCTCTCTGTATAACAGAGCATTCTGTCACAGTGGCACAGATCCTATCTGATCCCCCCATTGTAAGCAGCAGTCCTGCCCTGCTTTATGGCTGAGATTCTAGCTATCTGTATAACAGAGCATTCTGTCACAGTGACACAGATCCTATCTGATCCCCCCATTGTAAGCAGCAGTCCTGCCCTGCTTTATGGCTGAGATTCTAGCTATCTGTATAACAGAGCATTCTGTCACAGTGGCACAGATCCTATCTGATCCCCCCATTGTAAGCAGCAGTCCTGCCCTGCTTTATGGCTGAGATTCTAGCTATCTGTATAACAGAGCATTCTGTCACAGTGGCACAGATCCTATCTGATCCCCCCATTGTAAGCAGCAGTCCTGCCCTGCTTTATGGCTGAGATTCTAGCTATCTGTATAACAGAGCATTCTGTCACAGTGGCACAGATCCTATCTGATCCCCCCATTGTAAGCAGCAGTCCTGCCCTGCTTTATGGCTGAGATTCTAGCTATCTGTATAACAGAGCATTCTGTCACAGTGACACAGATCCTATCTGATCCCCCCATTGTAAGCAGCAGTCCTGCCCTGCTTTATGGCTGAGATTCTAGCTATCTGTATAACAGAGCATTCTGTCACAGTGGCACAGATCCTATCTGATCCCCCCATTGTAAGCAGCAGTCCTGCCCTGCTTTATGGCTGAGATTCTAGCTATCTGTATAACAGAGCAATCTGTCACAGTGGCACAGATCCTATCTGATCCCCCATTGTAAGCAGCAGTCCTGCCCTGCTTTATGGCTGAGATTCTGTCACAGAGGCAGAGGATAAATTATCAGCTTTAATCAATGTAATTTTTATGAAAACTGTACATATTTAGGGACAGATAAGTGTCTGGATGTGATTAATGTTCAATATAAACTCTAATATCTAAGGCACAAAGAGAAGAGATAAAAGCTGTATATTTATGGGGAAAGGAAACAGTAGAAGTTCTGCCCGGGTTGAACCCATTTCATGCAATAGGGAAGCTTCTGTGCTGTTACTGCCCTGGGGGGGGGAGAGGGTCTCACTGCGTTGGTTTCCCCCGTGCCCCCTGCCCGGGCCCCATATTATATTAGGCTCCTTCCCGGAGCCCCAACCCAAGCTGATAAAGTCGGCCAGTTAATAACTCATGTTCCTGACACTTCTCTGCTACATTTCTGGGAATCTGAGACCGCTTGTAAATGCTGATGGGCCCCCCTGTGGCAGGAACGCCAGCGGTGCAATCCTCTGACACCATCTTGCCTTACTATACACTCGCAGCTCCTTGCCTTACTATACACTCGCAGCTCCTTGCCTTACTATACACCCGCAGCTCCTTGCCTTACTATACACTCGCAGCTCCTTGCCTATACTATACACCCGCAGCTCCTTGCCTTACTATACACCCGCAGCTCCTTGCCTTACGTATAATCGATCGCGTTACTTACTCGCTTATAGCTCTGCAACATCGCTCCTTGCCTTACATATACACCCGCAGCTCCTTGCGCTTACTAATACACCCGCCAGCCTCTGCCTTACTAACACTGCAGTCCTTGCCTTACATTACATCGCAGCTCCTTGCCCTTACTATACACTCGCAGCTCCTTGCCTTACTATACACTCGCAGCTCCTTGCCTTACTATACACCCGCAGCTCCTTGCCTTACTATACACTCGCAGCTCCTTGCCTTACTATACACTCGCAGCTCCTTGCCTTACTATACACTCGCAGCTCCTTGCCTTACTATACACTCGCAGCTCCTTGCCTTACTATACACCCGCAGCTCCTTGCCTTACTATACACCCGCAGCTCCTTGCCTTACTATACACTCGCAGCTCCTTGCCTTACTATACACTCGCAGCTCCTTGCCTTACTATACACTCGCAGCTCCTTGCCTTACTATACACTCGCAGCTCCTTGCCTTACTATACACTCGCAGCTCCTTGCCTTACTATACACTCGCAGCTCCTTGCCTTACTATACACATGCTATGGGGCCAGTATCCAGCAGTAACTGACATGTTCCCCATCTGTTTGTGCTGCACCCCGAGCCAAGAATTCCTTCATGGCAAGAGTTCTGCTTGGCCGGACCCGTGGGATAAATATAGCTACTCGGAACCACAATGATGAGCAGATTCTGCTGTAATATTGATACAGTGTTTTTTTATATATAATCTAATGCTCTGATTGGCTATAGGTTGGCTTAGCTATGGGACCATTTTAATGCTCGGATTGGCTACATGTGTGTATCTCTGGGTCGGTATTGCCGGCGTGTATCTCTGGGTCGGTATTGCCGGCGTGTATCTCTGGGTCGGTATTGCCGGTGTGTATCTCTGGGTCGATATTGCCGGTGTGTATCTCTGGGTCGGTATTGGCTGTGTGTATCTCTGGGTCGGTATTGCCGGTGTGTATCTCTGGGTCGGTATTGCCGGTGGGTATCTCCGGGTCGGTATTGCCGGCGTGTATCTATGGGTCGGTATTGCCGGTGTGTATCTCTGGGTCGGTATTGCCTGTGTGTATCTCTGGGTCGGTATTGCCGGTGTGTATCTCCGGGTCGGTATTGCCGGTGTGTATCTCCGGGTCGGTATTGCCGGTGTGTATCTCTGGGTCGGTATTGCCTGTGTGTATCTCTGGGTCGGTATTGCCGGCGTGTATCTCTGGGTCGGTATTGCCGGCGTGTATCTCCGGGTCGGTATTGCCGGTGTGTATCTCTGGGTCGGTATTGCCGGTGTGTATCTCTGGGTCGGTATTGCCGGTGTGTATCTCTGGGTCGGTATTGCCGGTGTGTATCTCTGGGTCGGTTGGGTGGTATCTCTGGGTCGGTATTGCCGGTGTGTATCTCTGGGTCGGTATTGCCGGTGTGTATCTCTGGGTCGGTATTGCCGGTGTGTATCTCTGGGTCGGTATTGCCGGTGTGTATCTCTGGGTCGGTATTGCCGGTGTGTATCTCTGGGTCGGTATTGCCGGTGGGTATCTCTGGGTCGGTATTGCCGGTGGGTATCTCTGGGTCAGTATTGGGCAGGGGGATCGTTACTCCGTTGGTGCAGATTTCCACTTGTTTGTTCCACTGACCGCATCTCCGTAGCGGCTCCCAACAAGATCCATCTGCATCTCATCTGCACCCACCCTGAGCCGCTCATCATTTATTCTGGATGGTTCCTTGGCACCGGCGGCCTCTGTCTGGCTGCTGTTTACATCTCGCGGATCGGCTTCCAGAGAGCAACTAATCTCCCCAATCAGTTTCAATCTCTCCACGCCGCTGCACGGCCCAGAAGCCATTCTGACTCAAGACTTCGTATCTCCAACATAAACACTTCCCGGAATGTAATATTCAGCCGATAACGTTATCGGGAGGCTTTTATTACTGAAATCCAGGGCGGCGCCGTCGGTCAGGCCAAAAACGGCGGTAATAGGACAAAATGAGTTCAGCGCTAACGACTTGGGACAAATCACTGCAATATTGCCCCCCCCCTAAAACTCTTTTTGCAGTAAGCTTTGCCTTCCCACACACACAGCTCTTATTATTTGCCTTGTGGCAAAAGGGACCCAAAGAGATCTAAAAAAAAAAGTGATTTGTGGGTTACAAAGTGGGTGGGGCTTGTGCAGTAGTGGGTGGTGTCTGGGAGTTGTGGGCAGGGTTTCAGCATGATGGGTGAGAACTGGGGCCCCATTCTACATGTTGGCAGGACCCTCCACCCAGATACAAAGGTGACCATTTGACATTGGTGTAACTTTGGACCCCCTAAAGATTGAATCCATGATTCCCCTGGGGTTAATAATTAGGAAACCCAGAGTGGGAGGGGCCTGATAAATTAGTATGGAGCCCCCTGATTCCTGATGCCAACCCTGTATCCCACAACTACATGGGAATTTCCTTCCTCCTCTGAAACTGGACTGGGAGACCACTTGGGATTTACCCAAAAACATCACCAAATCTGACCCCCGAGGAGCTAACTGGACTGGGAGACCACTTGGGATTTACCCAAAAACATCACCAAATCTGACCCCCGAGGAGCTAACTGGACTGGGAGACCACTTGGGATTTACCCAAAAACATCACCAAATCTGACCCCCGAGGAGCTAACTGGACTGGGAGACCACTTGGGATTTACCCAAAAACATCACCAAATCTGACCCCCGAGGAGCTAACTGGACTGGGAGACCACTTGGGATTTACCCAAAAACATCACCAAATCTGACCCCCGAGGAGCTAACTGGACTGGGAGACCACTTGGGATTTACCCAAAAACATCACCAAATCTGACCCCCGAGGAGCTAACTGGACTGGGAGACCACTTGGGATTTACCCAAAAACATCACCAAATCTGACCCCCGAGGAGCTAACTGGACTGGGAGACCACTTGGGATTTACCCAAAAACATCACCAAGTCTGAACCCCTGAGGAGCAAACTGGACTGGGAGACCTTGTGCTTTTATAGAGGCCATAGAACTCCTCTGTGACTTATAATATCCCTATATGTTACAATAGGGGGTACTTTATTCACTATATATTATAAGGAACTCCTCTGTGACTTATAATATCCCTATATGTTACAATAGGGGGCACTTTATTCACTATATATTATAAGGAACTCCTCTGTGACTTATAATATCCCTATATGTTACAATAGGGGGCACTTTATTCACTATATATTATAAGGAACTCCTCTGTGACTTATAATATCCCTATATGTTACAATAGGGGGCACTTTATTCACTATATATTATAAGGAACTCCTCTGTGACTTATAATATCCCTATATGTTACAATAGGGGGCACTTTATTCACTATATATTATAAGGAACCCCTCGGGGGCTTATAATATCCCTATATGTTACAATAGGGGGCACTTTATTCACTATATATTATAAGGAACTCCTCGGGGACTTATAATATCCCTATATGTTACAATAGGGGGTACTTTATTCACTATATATTATAAGGAACTCCTCGGGGGCTTATAATATCCCTATATGTTACAATAGGGGGCACTTTATTCACTATATATTATAAGGAACCCCTCGGGGGCTTATAATATCCCTATATGTTACAATAGGGGGCACTTTATTCACTATATATTATAAGGAACCCCTCGGGGGCTTATAATATCCCTATATTTTACGACAGGGGGTACTTTATTTATTATAATATACAAGTTTCAGTGAGTCATGTGACAGAAATGACATCACTAAACTCCGATTATAACTGATGACATCACTAAGCACGGTTTATAAGGATATAATTGGCAGTTTGGTCCCATAGGGAAATGACCCAACTGTATATTATAAAGAAATAACAAGGCGCTGGCCCTTTATCACTTGCCTCCCAACGACAGCGCGGATCAAACGCTCCCTGGCCGAGCAGCCGATGGGCTTTATCTGGGGGGGGCGATGATGTGAGCAGTCTGGGCTGGGGAGTCAGGTTTCCCTTGGCCGCCCGGCTCTGGGGTCGGAATAACAAATAATTTCACAACTGTGTGGGATTTGGTGCAACGAGTGAGAGGTAATGGGGTGGTCACCGGCCAGACACAGCCAGGGGTGGCGCCCTCGGGACAAACAGGAATCTGCCCCCCCAGCCACAACATTCCTTTCTGTAGTTTAATTCCCCCCCCCCAAATATTTCATCACTGAAAGTGGAAGCTGGAAACTGTGTAATAAACCGACGCATCGGTGCTGCCCATTGATTGTAAATATGATGAACTATATAGATATTCCTCCTGGAATAAAGCCGGGTTGGACTGGGCCGGGGGGGCACGGGGGGAAACCCGACCCGCCAATCCAGACCCAGGGTAGTGATGTGCCCCCCAGTCTGATCCTGGAATACAGTCACCTCCAGTCATATCCATTAGGCACAAGCAGCACCTGTGGGAGGAGCTCACTACTGAAATTATCCAAGCCCCATCTGCCCCCCAACATCCCCCGGCAGGGCATTCCCCAACCCCCTCACTGCCCTCACCGTGAGGAACCCCCTACCCAACATCCCCCGGCAGGGCATTCCCCAACCCCCTCACTGCCCTCACCATGAGGAACCCCCTACCCAACATCCCCCGGCAGGGCATTCCCCAACCCCCTCACTGCCCTCACCGTGTGGAACCCCCTACCCAACATCCCCCGGCAGGGCATTCCCCAACCCCCTCACTGCCCTCACCGTTAGGAACCCCCTACCCAACATCCCCCGGCAGGGCATTCCCAACCCCCTCACTGCCCTCACCGTGAGGAACCCCCTACCCAACATCCCCCGGCAGGGCATTCCCCAACCCCCTCACTGCCCTCACCGTTAGGAACCCCCTACCCAACATCCCCCGGCAGGGCATTCCCCAACCCCCTCACTGCCCTCACCGTGAGGAACCCCTACCCAACACCCCCCGGCAGGGCATTCCCCAACCCCCTCACTGCCCTCACCGTGAGGAACCCCCTACCCAACATCCCCCGGCAGGGCATTCCCCAACCCCCTCACTGCCCTCACCGTGAGGAACCCCCTACCCAACATCCCCCGGCAGGGCATTCCCCAACCCCCTCACTGCCCTCACCGTGAGGAACCCCCTACCCAACATCCCCCGGCAGGGCATTCCCCAACCCCCTCACTGCCCTCACCGTGAGGAACCCCCTACCCAACATCCCCCGGCAGGGCATTCCCCAACCCCCTCACTGCCCTCACCGTGAGGAACCCCCTACCCAACATCCCCCGGCAGGGCATTCCCCAACCCCCTCACTGCCCTCACCGTGAGGAACCCCCTACCCAACATCCCCCGGCAGGGCATTCCCCAACCCCCTCACTGCCCTCACCGTGAGGAACCCCCTACCCAACATCCCCCGGCAGGGCATTCCCCAACCCCCTCACTGCCCTCACCGTGAGGAACCCCCTACCCAACTTCCCCCGGCAGGGCATTCCCCAACCCCCTCACTGCCCTCACCGTGAGGAACCCCCTACCCAACATCCCCCGGCAGGGCATTCCCCAACCCCCTCACTACCCTCACCGTGAGGAACCCCCTACCCAACTTCCCTCAGCCAGTTCTCTAAGTACAGTTCCAGCCCAATATTCCCTCATTTAACCAGTAACCTTCTGTGTGTCACTGTATCAAATTCTTTAGCAAAATTTAAGTAGATCCCATCCACTGCCATCCCAGAGCCTAGGTTCCTGCTCACATCCTCATAGAAAGTAATTATGCTGGCACAAATCTTTAGTATTATAATTTGCAAGGTATTCACATATCTTATCCCTTATTACTAGGGATGCACCAAACCCAGTTTTTTGGGTTCGGCCGAACCCCCATATTCACCACAACGGATTTGGCCGAATACCAAACCAAATCCTGGATTTGTAGCATCTCTACTTATTACCCCTTTCAAACATTTTCCTAGCACTGATGTCAGACTAACAGGCCTATAGCTTCCAGGCTGAGAAAGGAATCCCTTTTTTAATTATTGCATCACTTTAGCAATTTGCCGGTATCTTAGCACCATGCCAGACCTCTATGAATTCTGGAAAATTAAGTAAATAGGTTTGGCAAGCACAGAGAAGGGTACTTAAAAGTACCTACATATGGGTAGGAGGTGCCATAGTGTTTCCCTTAGACAGTACAGTATGGGGGTACAGCTTATTGTGTGCCCAGAACATTCCCTCTCTGTATATTTGTATTTATACATATGGGTAGGAGGTGCCATAGTGTTTCCCTTAGACAGTACAGTATGGGGGTACAGCTTATTGTGTGCCCAGAACATTCCTTCCCTGTATATTTGTATTTATACATATGGGTAGGGGGTGCCATAGTGTTTCCCTTAGACAGTACAGTATGGGGGTACAGCTTATTGTGTGCCCAGAACATTCCCTCTCTGTATATTTGTATTTATACATATGGGTAGGGGGTGCCATAGTGTTTCCCTTAGACAGTACAGTATGGGGGTACAGCTTATTGTGTGCCCAGAACATTCCTTCTCTGTATATTTGTATTTATACATATGGGTAGGGGGTGCCATAGTGTTTCCCTTAGACAGTACAGTATGGGGGTACAGCTTATTGTGTGCCCAGAACATTCCTTCTCTGTACATTTGTATTTATACATATGGGTAGGGGGTGCCATAGTGTTTCCCTTAGACAGTACAGTATAGGGGTACAGCTTATTGTGTGCCCAGAACATTCCTTCTCTGTATATTTGTATTTATACATAGGGGTAGGGGGTGCCATAGTGTTTCCCTTAGACAGTACAGTATGGGGGTACAGCTTATTGTGTGCCCAGAACATTCCCTCTCTGTATATTTGTATTTATACATATGGGTAGGAGGTGCCATAGTGTTTGGATGCCAATGAAATAATCTCATTCGTCCTGATTCCCATTTTCCAAGTGCGCAATACAATCTGGAACCTTCCGCCCCAGGGCCGCTGCCCAATGTATTTCCAGCCATGTTCCAGCGGCTTCTCCTGGTTGGCCTTGGCCACTGGCTGCCGGATCCCAATCAGTTATCTCCGTGACTGTGGATGTGGGTGACGTCCGTTCGCTTCCGTCTCGGAGCCAAGAATGAGAGCAGATTTCTGGGCTGAAAACCCACAGACGTCACCGCTCAGTTCTGGTCTCTCCATTTATAGTCAGACCCGTCTCTTTGCGCTTAACGCCGTCCATCTGGGCTGAGGGTTGTCTTCTCCAGAACCCTACCCAGCCTGCGGAACCTCATGAAGCTGCGATTCTATTGGTTCTCCTTTCTGGTTTTGGACCCTTCCTGTTCTTTGACTTCAATTATTGACCAATGGCAATCTTCGCTTCTATGGTATCACCACTGATAGGGTTGCTACCTTTCCTGTCTCCATACTTCAGGCAGGGGGGTGGACCGTGACATCACAGGGGGCGGGTTATAATGTCAGAGGGGGTGGGGCAGTGATATAACAGGGCAGGGCAGGGCTATGACACGGCGAATGCCCAATTACCGAATCAATTTCCGCCTGTCCTGCCCAGTTTTCAAGATTAGGGTCCACCCCCTAGGGTCTTAACCCGGACAGCCTTTCCAAAAACCAGGGTGTCCGGGTCAAAACTGGGCAGGTTAGGGTTGCCACCTCTCCTGCTTGAGAACTCTGGGTAGGGAGGCGGGACGTGACGTCAAGGGATGGGTCTGTGACATCATGGGGGTGGGGCTATGTCATGGCAATTGGTCGACCTGCCCAGTTTTGACCTGGACAACCTGGTTTTCAGAAGAGAAGCAAGTCATGATATCATTGGGCTGGCCGCTGACATCACGAGGGCGGGGCTATGATGATGCGATCTGCCAATCGGCACGTCAGTCATGGAGAATCCTGCCAGTTTTTGACCCGGACAGCCTGGTTTTCAGAAGGGAAGCAAGGAATTACATCATAGGGCAGGCCGCTGACATCACAAGGGTGGGGCTATGAGGATGCGATCTCTCAATCGCTGCGTCAGTCTTGGAGAATCCTGCCAGTTTTTGACCCGGACAGCCTGGTTTTCGGAAGGGAAGCAAGGAATTACATCATAGGGCAGGCTGCTGACATCACAAGGGTGGGGCTATGAGGATGCGATCTGTCAATCGCTGCGTCAGTCTTGGAGAATCCTGCCAGTTTTTGACCCGGACAGCCTGGTTTTCGGTAGGGCTGTCCAGGACCGGGTGGCAACCCTAGGGCAGGTGGGAAGCCTAACCTCTGAACTCTGGGAAGGAACATTGCATTGTGGGAAACAACAGCAAGCTGTATTCTAGAATTCAGCAGCCTTTCCAGCCCAAATCCCAGTGCTGGTGTTGGTTCTATGGTTCCGAGTAGAGGCCCGCAGTGGGTCGGTTACCTGCAAGAAAAGAGGGGAACCCAGTTTCCAGCAACAGCACGTCCTGTTCAATGGCGGTCAGCGGATCGGGTTGCGGATTTGGTCGGGTACAAAAGCGAGTAAAAATGGGGGTCGCGGGTCTCAAAAATTGTTTCCGGGCAGGACTTTAAGCAAGTAATTGGCCCATTTATCTTCATCAGCGACCCAGTGATCCAATGGGGATAAAGGGGGATCATTCCAGTCCAAATGCTGTTAAATAGAACCCCCCCCCCCCCGTCATTAACGTTACAAATGTTCGAGCCATTAAGTCATTCGTTTTCCCATTGCTGTTGCTTCAAATCTTCTGATCTATTGCATGGGGGTGGGGCGGGGGTAGGGCACTGGGTTTGGGGTGGGGGGGGGGGTTCGGCGCTGATCACTACCAGGTGGGCCTCGATCGCAGGGATAAACACATAAATGGAATGGGAACCGGAGGACAAGAACAAACGAGCCAATCAGATTTGTTCATGGAGTTACTAGGTAGAAGCAGATGGAGCAAAAGTGACAATCTGGGTTTTTAACCCTTTGAGTGGCGGCTTTTAATCTTCCCGCCCCCCGAGAGTTGCACAGATGAATCTGACTTCATTATCCGAGCCCTTTTGTAACACTGAAGAGCTGCCATATTGGTTGCTCTCGCCCCAGATACGTCTTACTTTTTTCCCAGTGTGGGCAGGCCAGGTTGGCGCCCCCTATTGGCGAGTGGTAGTCATGCCAAGTTGCTCCCGAAAGCAGGTCCCGGGTCAGATTGGGCCGGCGGGACACCAGGAAAAAAACCCTTTGGCAATTGCTGCATTTACAGTACAGCCGCCCCCTCTCCCCTTAGCTCCGCCCCCAGTTTTAAACACAAGGTTTGGAATATATATATATATATACATATATATATATATATATATAAGCATCTCTATCCACAGACCATCGGGTGGTCCCTATATTTGCTCTAAACAGTAAAAGTACCCCCTTCCCTCCCAATCAATGGGCAGCGCCCCCTGGGGGTGTCCAACCAAAAACAATTTTTTGCACAATTAAAGAAATATAAAAATCTAGATGTTACTGGGCCCCAGTCATTTTAGGGCCCCCAAAATGTTCAGAAGCCTTGTTTTACCCACATATATTTAAACAGCTTATTAATTAGGACCCCCTATACCTTCCGGGCCCCCCCCCCCCGCAGGGTCTGCATCCTCCAATGAAGACCAACTGCAAACAGTCTCAGTATATTAACATCTCCATCATAATGCAGAGAGTAATACTGTGAGAGCATTTGCAATTGGTCTTCATTTTTTTTTATTTTTTATGGGTTTTAAATGATTTAGCGTCTTGTTCAACTGCCCTCTAGGTTGGAATTTCAGCAGCTTTCTGGTTGCTAGGGGTCAAATTAACCTAGCAACACGGAACTGGATTGAGTGGGAGACTGGAGAATGAATAGGAGAGGGTCTAAATAGGGAGATAAGTAATAAAAAGTAGCAGTTTCTGGGAGGAGTTAGAAAAGAAAGGCAAAGAATTGAAAAAAATATAATGATTAAAAAACAAAGACCAATGGAAAAGTTGCTACAAATGGGAGATTCTATAACACACTAAACCCATAGGTCAACTTCCCCTTTAATTACATTTCCTGAAAACAAAATGTCAGCCGCCGCGGCCTGTTCGTGACAACACGCTCGTTTGGGTAATTGCTACTTGCCAGCGGCCCGATATTATGGGATGTGGGGCTTATGGCCGACCCCTCTGTCATTACTGTGAGAGGGAGTAATCTCCTGCCGCCTTCGTTACAGGGGATCAAAGGGCCCCTCGGCCAATGAGACGGATCCGGCGTAATTAGAATAAGTGGTGGCTAAATATCAAAGGGAGATAATTGGGGGGGGAAACAGAGATACGAGCGACGCCGCCGGGAGTCAGAAAAGCGCCGATCGGCAAAATGTAAGTACAGCCCCTCATTGTAGTACAGAGGTACCCCAATATATGGCTCCATGGGGGAATCACCGCATTGCAATTGGGCCCCACCCAAGTTATTTATATAGGGCCCCCCATAAACACAAGCACTCAGTACCAACATTTTGCCCACGCCCCTTGTGTGCTTTCACGGGGCCCCAGCACAACTGTACCCCCTCTTCCCACCTGCGCAGCATAAGAGCTATAAGAGCTGAAACGCAATTATCTGCGAGAGATTGGATGGTGGCGGAGCGTTATTTCACCATCACAGAATTCCGCCATCACTGGTTGGCCGGTCGGGTCGATGGGTTTCGGCACAAATTGCACCTTTGTTGTTCACCTTTGAGTTAACGTTTAGTGTGATGTCGAGAATTTCAGCAGCTATCTGGTTGCTAGGGTTCATATTACCTTAGTAACCGGGCAGTGGTTTGAAAGAGAGGCTGGAATATGAATAGGAGAGGGCCTGAATAGAAAGATAAGGAATACAAAGTAACAATAACATAGTATGTTCAGAGAGTGATAGTTACTTTTGTTGCTGGGGTCAGCGACCCCCATTTGAAAGATATAGGAGAAGAAGGGAAATAATTTAAAAAAATTAAAAAATACCAATTGCAAAAGTGCTCGGAATTGGCCATTCTACAACCACCCCTTTAACTCTATGTAATCATCCATTTTTCCTTTGCCCGCAGAAATCACGTGATGGACATGGCTCGGCCCAAACCCCGCCTCCTGCGTCTCCGCCTCGCCCTCAGGGGCCTCTATCTCTTCCTTTCCGTGCTGCTGCTGCTCCTCTTCGGCTGCTTTGTGAGCTGCTTCGTGTTCGTCTACGTGTCCAACTTGCTTTACGGCCACTGACGGAATTCGAAAATCATCGCCCCGCCATTGCTGCGTTTATTACGGGAGAAAGACACCGTACGCCTAGAATAAAACATGGTCTGGACTCTATTCGTCTACTCTTGTGCTACTCTCTTCCCCATGGTTAGATATAGGGGCGGGGCTTGGCCCTGGACTCAGTATATATTAATAAAAAATATATAGCAGGCTTATGGAGCAGACTCCAGGCCCAGCAACCTGTGGATCCTGGGGGGCTTCCATAGACAGTCACTAGGGGGTGGGGCAGGTCCCAATAACCCGCCCACAACATGAATATGTTTTGGGCCGGCCCGCACATTACTATTAGCTGGGTTAGTACTTGGCGGAAGAAAAAAACCTTGGCCCATTCCCCTGGTATTCATAGTTTTGTATTATTTGTGGTTTTTGAGAAATTTAGCTTTCAGTTCAGCAGCTGTCTGGTTGCTAGGATGAGAATGACCCTAGCAACCAGGCCCTGACTAGAATGAGAGCCTGGAATATGGACAGGAGAAGGTCTGAATAGAAAGATGGGTAATAAAAAAAAGTTGCAATAACAATAAAACATTTATTTTAGTTTTTTTCCAGCTGCCAGGGTCAGTGACTCCCATTGGAAAGCTGGAAAGAGTCAGATGTAAACGACAACCAATTCAAAAACGGAAACAATTAAAATATAAAGACCAATTGAAAAGTAGCTAAGAATTGGCCATTCTATAACATACTAAACTAAAAGTTAAACCACTTCTTTAATACTACTATTGTTTCTTTATTAAAGGGGATATTCACCTATGAGTTCACCTTTAGTATGATGTAGAGAGTGGTATTCTGAGACAGCTTGCAGCTGGTCTTCATTTTTTATTATTTGTAGTTTTTTTTTTAGTTATTTTACTTTTTGTTCGGCTGCTCTCCAGTTTGGCGTTTCAGCAGTTATCTGGTTGCTAGGGTCCAAATTACCTTAGCAACCAGGGAGTGGTTGGAATGAGAGGCAGGTATATGCATAGGAGAGGGGCTGATTAGAAGAATAAACTATATAATGTAACAATAACAATAAAACTGGAGCCTCACAGAGCAATAGGGTTTGGCTGCCGGGGTCAGTGACCCCCATTTGAAAGCTGAAAAGAGTCAGAAGAAGAAGGGAAATAATTTAAAAACTATAATAAGTAATGAAGACCAATTGAAAAGTTAACTTTTTAGTATGTTATAGAATGGCCAATTCTAATCAACTTTGCAATTAGTCTTCATTATTTAATTTCTTATAGTTTTTGAATTATTCTTCCAATGGGGGTCAGTGACCCCGGCAGCCAAAACCTATTGCTCTGTGAGGCTCCAGTTTTATTGTTACTTTGTATTCCTTATCTTTCTATTCAGCCCCTCCCCTATTCATATTCCTGGCTCTCCTTCAACCCACTTCCTGGTTACTAGAGTAAATAAGACCCTAGCAACCAGATAAATGCAGAAAGACCAGATGAAGACCAACTGCAAACTGTCAAACTATCAATGGCTACATCATACTAAAAGTTAATTACCCCTTTAAGCTCCGTAGCACAGTACTGAGCACTGGGGAAGACGAACAATGCAAACCCTGGGCGTGAGAGCTTGCAATCTAGGAAAGTTGTTTCACAACATGAACTCGGGGCAAGAACAAAAATATGTTTCATATGTTGGGGAAATATCCCAAAGCTAAATCATGTATTAGAAAGCCAGATGTGTTGTGAGCAGACATAATCCAATGGATTTCCTTATGCTCTGTATTAGACTCCAGCATATGATTCTGATTGGTTCCTGCCCCCAATCGCCCACCAATGCGCTCAGACCTCCCACTATTATCCGTCCATGTGTTTCCTTATTTCTAGGGACCGTATCAGTGAGAGAAGGGAGTTACAGTCAGGCTTCTAAATCTATTTCATATTTATACAGTTCTGTGTGGCCTCCATAGAGAATAAAATCAAAGCTAAACCTTCATCGGCTGCTGGTATTGAACTGTTCGAAGTACCGATCTGTCGGATTGTTGGTAAACACTTCCTTGTCCAGGTAGGTCTTCCTGAAAAGATACAATCGAGGCAATTAAAACACAATAAGTAACAACCTCATACTATACTGTCTAAGGGAAACACTATGGCACCTCCTACCCATATGTATAAATACAAATATACAGAGAAGGAATGTTCTGGGCACACAATAAGCTGTACCCCCATACTGTACTGTCTAAGGGAAACACTATGGCACCCCCTACCCATATGTATAAATACAAATATACAGAGAAGGAATGTTCTGGGCACACAATAAGCTGTACCCCCATACTGTACTGTCTAAGGGAAACACTATGGCACCTCCTACCCATATGTATAAATACAAATATACAGAGAGGGAATGTTCTGGGCACACAATAAGCTGTACCCCCATACTGTACTGTCTAAGGGAAACACTATGGCACCCCCTACCCATATGTATAAATACAAATATACAGAGAGGGAATGTTCTGGGCACACAATAAGCTGTACCCCCATACTGTACTGTCTAAGGGAAACACTATGGCACCCCCTACCCATATGTATAAATACAAATATACAGAGAGGAAATGCTCTAGGCACACAATAAGCTGTACCCCCATACTGTACTGTCTAAGGGAAACACTATGGCACCCCCTACCCATATGTATAAATACAAATATACAGAGAAGGAATGTTCTGGGCACACAATAAGCTGTACCCCCATACTGTACTGTCTAAGGGAAACACTATGGCACCCCCTACCCATATGTATAAATACAAATATACAGAGAAGGAATGTTCTGGGCACACAATAAGCTGTACCCCCATACTGTACTGTCTAAGGGAAACACTATGGCACCCCCTACCCATATGTATAAATACAAATATACAGAGAAGGAATGTTCTGGGCACACAATAAGCTGTACCCCCATACTGTACTATCTAAGGGAAACACTATGGCACCCCCTACCCATATGTATAAATACAAATATACAGAGAGGGAATGTTCTGGGCACACAATAAGCTGTACCCCCATACTGTACTGTCTAAGGGAAACACTATGGCACCCCCTACCCATATGTATAAATACAAATATACAGAGAGGGAATGCTCTGGGCACACAATAAGCTGCCCCTATGTGTAGAGTTGCTCACAGTAAAATCCCACCTCACTCTCACAGTGCAGCACTTTACAGGAGAATAGAATGAGAGGCCTCAATGCAAACTCCCAAGTCTGGAATATTTTTCCAAAAAGTGATTAAGATGCAGCCTAAGCTGGCGCTGGGCACTCGCATTGCTCAGTGGAAAGAATGTACGGTTTCCACTCACAGGCGGATAGCACCATGACATCTCTGCCCCGTGCATTTCCCGTATGCGCCGCCAGACTTACTGTGCCCTCTGTGCCTGCGCCAGCTGCAAGTTCATGTGATCCTGGGCTTTGCGCAGCTCCTTCTCCTCACGCTTTTGCTGCCTTTCAAGAAGCACCATTGCCCTCGCAGCTTGCACTCTCTGCCTGTAAAGCTCCGCCTCCCGAACTCTTTCCTCTTCTCTCAGTCTCTGCCAAATCAAGCAAAATACATTGGTGACCTGCAGGCCCGGACTGGCAATCTGGGGGTTCTGGAAAGGCCCGGACTGGCAATCTGGGGGTTCTGGAAAGGCCCGGACTGGCAATGTGTGGGTTCTGGAAAGGCCCAGACTGGCAATGTGTGAGTTCTGGAAAGGCCCAGACTGGCAATGTGTGGGTTCTGGAAAGGCCCGGACTGGCAATCTGTGGGTTCTGGAAAGGCCCAGACTGGCAATGTGTGGGTTCTGGAAAGGCCCGGACTGGCAATCTGTGGGTTCTGGAAAGGCCCAGACTGGCAATCTGTGGGTTCTGGGAAGGCCCGGACTGGCAATGTGTGGGTTCTGGAAAGGCCCAGACTGGCAATGTGTAGGTTCTGGGAAGGCCCCGGACTGGTAATGTGTGGGTTCTGGGAAGGCCCGGACTGGCAATCTGTGGGTTCTGGAAAGGCCCGGACTGGCAATGTGTGGGTTCTGGGAAGGCCCGGACTGGCAATGTGTGGGTTCTGGGAAGGCCCGGATTGGCAATGTGTGGGTTCTGGAAAGGCCCGGACTGCAATGTCTGGGTTCTGGAAAGGCCCGGACTGGCAATGTGTGGGTTCTGGAAAGGTCCGCTCTGGCAATCTGTGGGTTCTGGAAAGGTCCGCTCTGGCAATCTGTGGGTTCTGGAAAGGTCCGCTCTGGCAATCTGTGGGTTCTGGAAAGACCCGGACTGGCAATGTGTGGGTCCTGGAAAGGCCCGGACTGGCAATGTGTGGGTTCTGGAAAGGCCCGGACTGGCAATGTGTGGGTTCTGGAAAGGCCCGGACTGGCAATGTGTGGGTTCTGGAAAGGCCCGGACTGGCAATGTGTGGGTCCTGGAAAGGCCCGGACTGGCAATGTGTGGGTTCTGGAAAGGCCCGGACTGGCAATGTGTGGGTTCTGGAAAGGCCCGGACTGGCAATGTGTGGGTTCTGGAAAGGCCCGGACTGGCAATGTGTGGGTTCTGGAAAGGCCCGGACTGGCAATGTGTGGGTTCTGGAAAGGCCTGGACTTGCGGTGTTTCTGGCCCTAAGGCCAGGTGCTGGGGTGCATCACTAGTGCTGGGAAGACAATTGCGTTCCCTGCACTAAAAGAGCCAAATTTCCAGTTAAAAAAGTGTCAATTCCACATTTAAAGTCAGGGCTCAGACCCGATCCCTGTGGGGCGCTCCCCCAGCCACAACCGGCGGCCAATTTGCAATTGACCTTCATTTTGTATTTGTGTGTGTGTGTATTTAGCTTTTTGTTCAGCAGGTCTCCAGCTTTCTGTAAAGCTCCGCCTCCCGAACTCTTTCCTCTTCTCTCAGTCTCTGCCAAATCAAGCAAAATACATTGGTGACCTGCAGGCCCGGACTGGCAATCTGGGGGTTCTGGAAAGGCCCGGACTGGCAATCTGGGGGTTCTGGAAAGGCCCGGACTGGCAATCTGGGGGTTCTGGAAAGGCCCGGACTGGCAATGTGTGGGTTCTGGAAAGGCCCAGACTGGCAATGTGTGAGTTCTGGAAAGGCCCAGACTGGCAATGTGTGGGTTCTGGAAAGGCCCGGACTGGCAATCTGTGGGTTCTGGAAAGGCCCAGACTGGCAATGTGTGGGTTCTAGAAAGGCCCGGACTGGCAATCTGTGGGTTCTGGAAAGGCCCAGACTGGCAATGTGTGGGTTCTGGAAAGGCCCGGACTGGCAATCTGTGGGTTCTGGGAAGGCCCGGACTGGCAATGTGTGGGTTCTGGAAAGGCCCAGACTGGCAATGTGTGGGTTCTGGGAAGGCCCGGACTGGCAATCTGTGGGTTCTGGAAAGGCCCGGACTGGCAATGTGTGGGTTCTGGGAAGGCCCGGACTGGCAATGTGTGGGTTCTGGGAAGGCCCGGATTGGCAATGTGTGGGTTCTGGAAAGGCCCGGACTGCAATGTCTGGGTTCTGGAAAGGCCCGGACTGGCAATGTGTGGGTTCTGGAAAGGCCCGGACTGCAATGTCTGGGTTCTGGAAAGGCCCGGACTGGCAATCTGTGGGTTCTGGAAAGGTCCGCTCTGGCAATCTGTGGGTTCTGGAAAGACCCGGACTGGCAATGTGTGGGTCCTGGAAAGGCCCGGACTGGCAATGTGTGGGTTCTGGAAAGGCCCGGACTGGCAATGTGTGGGTTCTGGAAAGGCCTGGACTTGCGGTGTTTCTGGCCCTAAGGCCAGGTGCTGGGGTGCATCACTAGTGCTGGGAAGACAATTGCGTTCCCTGCACTAAAAGAGCCAAATTTCCAGTTAAAAAAGTGTCAATTCCGCATTTAAAGTCAGGGCTCAGACCCGATCCCTGTGGGGCGCTCCCCCAGCCACAACCGGCGGCCAATTTGCAATTGACCTTCATTTTGTATTTGTGTGTGTGTGTATTTAGCTTTTTGTTCAGCAGGTCTCCAGTTTTGGAATTTCAGCAGATGTCTGGTTGCTAGGGACCAATTTAACCTAGCAACCAGGCAGTCGTTCGAAAGGGAGACAGGACTATCAATAGAGAAGGGCCTAAGCTGCAACTCAAAGTTAACTCAAAGGTGAACGAGCCCTTTAAAGGGCAAGTTAAACTCTACATTAACTTTGGCAATGTGGGAAATGAATAGCGAATGCTTATTTTCCACTGGTGGAACTTTAAAGGGCAAGTTAAACTCTACATTAACTTTGGCAATGTGGGAAATGAATAGCGAATGCTTATTTTCCACTGGTGGAACTTTAAAGGGCAAGTTAAACTCTACATTAACTTTGGCAATGTGGGAAATGAATAGTGAACGCTTATTTTCCACTGGTGGAACTTTAAAGGGCAAGTTAAACTCTACATTAACTTTGGCAATGTGGGAAATGAATAGTGAACGCTTATTTTCCACTGGTGGAACTTTAAAGGGCAAGTTAAACTCTACATTAACTTTGGCAATGTGGGAAATGAATAGCTAATGCTTATTTTCCACTGGTGGAACTTTAAAGGGCAAGTTAAACTCTACATTAACTTTGGCAATGTGGGAAATGAATAGTGAACGCTTATTTTCCACTGGTGGAACTTTAAAGGGCAAGTTAAACTCTACATTAACTTTGGCAATGTGGGAAATGAATAGCGAATGCTTATTTTCCACTGGTGGAACTTTAAAGGGCAAGTTAAACTCTACATTAACTTTGGCAATGTGGGAAATGAATAGCGAATGCTTATTTTCCACTGGTGGAACTTTTAAGCTGCAACTTAAAGTTAACTCAAAGGTAAACAAGCCGTTTAAAGGGCAAGTTAAACTCTGAATTAACTTTGGAAGGAACATGGGATGGAAGCAAAGGCAGCCCAGTACCATCCTCTCCTGTATCTGCTGCTGCTGAACATTATTAATGGCTTCCAGCTGGGCGCTGCTCATTCCTTTCCAGCGGTCGGGGACCACGCGGTGTGGCCCGAAGGCGCTCGCTGCCTGTGCGGGGTCCTCCGACAGAAGATCCCCATTAATGAGGTTGGAGATTTCCACGGAATTATCCTCCTCCTCCTGTTTTCTCTCCAATTTCTTTCTCTCCGTCGTTTCCTCGGCCTGTTAATGAGAAAGGCACCCGTGGTTTAGTGATTATTCTACCCCCCTCGCCCCCCCCAGGGACCTTTCCATTCACCCCCCCCCCCCTGCCCTGGAGCTTTGTCATAAACAGCACGTGGCGGAAAACCTGAGCTTTCTAGCCCCTCCTCCCCCCCTGATTTGCTTCCAAACTGGCTTCAGACTCTCGGGTTTCTCTGAAGTTCGTTTGAAAGATTTTGTAATTGTTTCGCGACGAGCGGCTGCGCGCTTCCCGCAAATAAACAGAACCAGCGAACGCCTTGTTAAAGGGGAACTAAACCCCTGGCCTTTATTCACAGTATTTAAATAATGTAAAAAGCTATAACAAATAAAAAAATGAAGACCAATTGAAAACTTGCTATGAATAGGTCATTCTTAAATATACCTACCCTTTTAAATTAACTATTAATATGATGTAGAGTGTGATATCCTGAGCAGGGCGTTCAGGGCCCACCATGGCTGCCACCTCAGGGGCCCCCCACCACTATGCCAGCCCCCACCACCACCACACACACTGTACCTGCTTCCTTCCGAATCAGGGATGGTAGTGCCCTGGGTCTGGGTCGACAGGGCCCATCAGCTGCTGGGGGCAACTGTGAAGGCCTGGGGCATTACTGTTATTGGGCTGCTGCGCCTCTGGGCTGGCCTGGTTATACCCAGTTTTCATGACTTAAATGGGAGGTTCACATTTTAGTATGTTATAGAATGGCCAATTCTGAACATCTTTTCAATTGGTCTTTATTTTTTTTTATAGTTTTTGAATTATTTGCCTTCTTCTTCTGCCTCTTTGCAGCTTTCAAATGGGGGTCACAGCCAAACCCTATTGCTCTGTGAGGCTCCAGTTTTATTGTTATTGTTACTTTTTATTCCTTATCTTTCTATTCAGCCCCTCCCCTATTCATATTCCTGTCTCTCATCCAAACCTCTCCCTGGTTGCTAAGGTAATTTGGACTCTAGCAACCAAAAAGCTATTGCTCTGTGAGGCTCCAGTTTTATTGTTATTGTTACTTTTTATTCCTTATCTTTCTATTCAGCCCCACCTCCTATTCCTATACCAGTCTCTCATTCAAACCACTCCCTGGTTGCTAAGGTAATTTAGACCCTAGCAACCAGATAGCTGCTGAAACTATAAACTAGAGAGCTGCTGAACAAAAAGTGAAATAACTAACAATCTACAAATAATAAAAAAACGGAAGACCAATTGCAAATTGTCTAAGAATATTACTCTTTTCATCATACTAAAAGTAAAACTTCTAGTATGACGTAGAGCATGATATTCCAAAGCAAATTGCAATTGGTCTTCATTTTTTATTTGCTGTATTTTTTAAATTATTTTGCAGCTCTCCAGTTTGGAATTTCCGCAAGTATCTGGTTGCTAGGGTTTAAACCCCCCTAGCAACCAGGCAGTGGTTTTATTAAAAAACAGGAGAGGGGCTGAATAGAAAAATTAGGAATAAAAAGTAACAATAACAATAAAACTGGAGCCTCACAGAGCAATAGGGTTTGGCTGCCGGGGTCAGTGACCCCCATTTGAAAGCTGCAAAGAGTTAGAAGAAGAAGACAGATAATTCAAAAACAATAAGAAATAAAAAATGAAGACCAATTGAAAAATTGCTGAGAATTTGCAGTTCTATAATATACTAATTAAAGGTGAACTACCCCTTTAACGCAAAGGTGAACAACCCCTTTAACTGGGAACCTTTTTCATGTTAAAGAGGAAACAGGCTGTGATTTTGCAACAAGTTCCTAAATTGATGCCATTGAGGCTGATAAGAAACAGGCGGGAGCAGTTGGGGGTTATGGCAACCCGCAGACCAAAGAGCCGCTCTGGCACTAATTACAGAGCCCCCCCCGGAGAGGCCCTTGTTTACTCAGATTATAATGATAAGTACAGGGGTGTCATAGTGACTGCTACAGATAGATGCACCCCCTAAGAGATATACCCCCATATGTAATAAAAGGCACTACGTTTGCCCTGTAGCGGCGACCCATAGCAACCAATAAGACGTTTGCTTTTAAACAGGTGACCAATAAATGCTTCCTGCTGATTGGTTGCTATGGGTTACTGCTCCTGGGCAAACTTAGTGCCTTTTATTACATAACCCCCTTAGTCTAGCAGGAAGGGCTAAAGAAAACGTCCGTGTTTATTTGACAAAAAGTCACATGATTTTAAGGATTTGGATTCGGTTCGGCCAGAGGCGTGGATTCTGGTGAAACCGAACCTGCTGAAAAGGGCCTAATCCGGAACCAAATCCAGAACCGAATTACCTGAGCTCTGTTGAAATCCTTAGTAGCTGCGCAGACCGCTCGCCTGGTTTGTAACTCCAGCTGCTGTAGTTCCGCCGCCTTCTGGTCCAGTTCCACTCTCATTTTGTCGTAGTTGCCGTCTACAAGAAGAAAGTGAGGGAATGTTGCCCTTTAAAAGGGGTCGGTCCCCTTTGACTTTCATAATAATGTAAAGCGTAATAGTCTATGACAACTTGCAACTGGTCTTGCAAGCTTAGCTCCTCCCCAGCAGCCCACACGAAAGATGGCCGAACATGATCCAAGATGGGGAGCTGCAGAAACTCATCAGTTTGGAATACTGACCGCTATCTGGTTGCTAGGGTCCAATTTAACCTAACAACTAGGGGGTGGTTTGAAAGAGGGACAGTAATATGAATAGAGGAGGGGCTAAATAGAAAGATAAGAATTATAAAGTAACAATAAAACTGGAGCCTCACAGAGCAATAGGTTCTTGGCTGCCAGGGTCAGCGACCCCCTTCCGAAAGTCAGACAGTATACGGTACCTCTCAGCCTCTGTTCCTCCAGGGCCCGTGCCTGCTCCTCCTGCTGTTGCAGAGACCACTCCCGCAGCTGCTCCTGCTGCATCTGCCTCCGACTGTCCACGGTGAGATCCTCTCCCAACAGTCTCTGGACGCCCGAAACGGTGCAACGAGGGTCGCCGTCGGAAACGCGTGGGGGCAGTTCTTTCTTCAAGGCTTCCGGGTCGGACAGATCGTATTCCCGGCGGTCCTCCTTCTTCTGGAAAGTGAGACGGAACTCGTCGATGGCTTTGTTGAGGTCTCGCACGTCCCGTTGCATTCGCTCGTCCAATGCGCTGGCGATTTGGTCGTTTTGTTTCATCTGCGCGGCTGGGGAGGATAATGGGGTATTTATTAACATTGGTGATGTTGCCCATAGCAACCAATTAGCGATTCAATTAAAACTGTGGTGTACAAGTTAGAAAGCAAATCTGATTGGTCGCTATAGGCACCCCTAATTGTATTTATATTAGATCACCTGAAACCAGATATACGTTCCATGGGGTTCAATAAGGAGAACGACTGGAAGGTTATAAGGAATCTCTGGGCCAGACTGGGGCCCCCACCCATCTGTGTGGCCAAAATGACCTCTGATAAAGCCCCAGACACTGATCAGTAGGGCAGTTGATTGGGGCCAAAAAGTGGATTCTCAAAATTTTAGTCATTTAAGGGCTCTCCAGTTTGGAATTTCAGCAGCTATTTAGTTGCTAGGGTTCAATTTATCCTAGCAACCAGCCAGTGGATCAAAAGAGAGGCAGAAATATGAATATCAGGGGGCTGAATAGAAAGATAAGGAATAAAAAGTAACAATAACAATAAAACTGGAGCCTCACAGAGCAATAGGGTTTGGCTGCCGGGGTCAGTGACCCCCATTTGAAAGCTGCAAAGAGTCAGAAGAGGAATAGAAATAACTGAAAGACTATAAGAAATAAATAATGAAGACAAATTGAAAAGCTGCTTAGAATAGGCCATTCTGTAACATATTAAAAGTGAAGGTGAACCCCCCCCCCCCCATTTTAGAACAGCTCTGGCTAAGAGATGGCTCTCATACCATAGGCTTCTTTCCTTTTATTTTCTATTTCCTCCTGAAGCTTCTTGTCCTGGATCTGAGTATCCAAGGCCGGCTTGTCAACCTGTCAAACAGAAGCGGATTATTGTTATGGTCGGAGGCAAAGAATGGTCACAAGCAGTATGGCAGCGGCACACAGACAGCATGGATGGCAACCGGGGACTTCTGGAGGGATGTACAAAGCTTGGAGTTAACTTTGAGTACGATGTAGAGAGGGATATTCTGAGACAGTTTGCAATTGGTCTTTATTTTTTATTATTTGTAGTTTTTTTATTTTACTTTTTGTTCTCCAGTTTGGAGTTTCAGCCAGATATCTGGTTGCTAGGGTTCAAATTACCTTAGCAACCAGGGAGTGGTTTGAAGGAGAAGCATAAATATTTATAGGACAGGACCTGAATAGGAAGATAAAGAATAAAAAGTAGCAATAAAACTGCAGCCTCGCAAAGCGATAGTTCTAGGGGTCGCCATTTGAAAGTTGGAAAGAGTCAGAAGAAGGCAAATAATTCAGTATAAAAAAAATAAAATAAAAGACCAATTGCAAAGTTGCTAGGAATTGGCTATTCTATTACATACTAAAAGTTACCTTAAAAGCAATTTGTATGGAGAGTACTGGCTCCTCGTCACTAGGAGGCCATCTACTGGCAGGCAGAGGTACTGCTCAGTATGTACCATATACTACATGATAGTGATGTACCCCCGGGACTTACTTGGCCACGCCCCAAGCTAACCAACCCCACCCCTGATTTGCCCAAGCTCCACCCTTCTGAAGTTCATTTGGGTCATTTCCTTTAAAGGGGAGGCTGACCCTTCCGTTACCTTTTTGTATCTTATAGAATGCCCGATTCCTAGCAACTTTGCAATTTGTCTTAATTATTTATTTTGTTTTATAGTTTTTGAATTATTTTTTATTTCTCTTCTGACTCCTTGCAGCTTTCAAATGGGGGTCACTGACCCCGGCAGCCAAACCCTATTGCTCTGTGAGGCTCCAGTTTTATTGTTATTGTTACTTTTTATTCCTTATCTTTCTATTCAGCCCCTCCCCTATTCACATTACCATCTTTCATTTAAACCACTGCCTGGTTGCTAGGGTAAATAAGACCATGACAACCAGAGAGCTGCTAAAATACCAAACTGGAGAGATGCTGAACAAAAACCGAAATAACTGAAAAACCATAAAAATAATAAAAAAATGAAGACCAATTGCAAATTCTCTCAGGATATCAACGTCTGGATCACATTAAAACCTAATTTAAAGGGGAACTACCCCTTTAACAATACTCCAGACTTCATTTCTTCTAGATGGAGGCCCAGGCTTGAACCCACCAACCAAAGGATTCTTCCAAGTTTTGCAATAAAGAATAATGATATAATGTTCACAATCAGTCTGCTTTCCCGTTACCAGGGTCGCTGGCCGTAGCAACCGGTTAGCATTTCATTCTGGAGAAATTCTGCATAGAAATTCATATAAATGACAAAATCCCCCCCCAAAAAAGACCAACTGCAAAACTGCTTAAATGAATAGTTCTACCGGCGCCGCTATAAACCCCACAGCTACGCGGTGCCATAAAGGGCCCCATAAATGCCAAAAGTGACTTAGAAGAATGTTGAAAAAAAAAAAGTGAAGATCGTTTTCCCAATAAATTCAAGGAAATGATTCACGTCGGGGAGGAAAACTGCGCACATGTGGCGAACAGCCGACGCACTGGGACGGGGGAATATCCTTTTTTTTGTTACTAGAAGTTTTTTACCTTTCAGGCTGATGTTTGGGTTCTTTACAGGAAACTGTAGGTGCAATGGCAGTAACTGCTCCCCCCGGGTAAGTGAATCCAATCTCCCCCCAGTACTTACCCAGGTACAGAGCTCTGATTCTCTGTACTTCCTGCTCCTGGGCTGCTCTCTTTCCCATGGTCAGGCAGGAACCCCCCCCCCCTGGGTAAGTGAATCCAATCTCCCCCCAGTACTTACCCAGGTACAGAGCTCTGATTCTCTGTACTTCCTGCTCCTGGGCTGCTCTCTTTCCCATGGTCAGGCAGTAACTGCTCCCCCCGGGTAAGTGAATCCAATCTCCCCCCAGTACTTACCCAGATACAGAGCTCTGATTCTCTGTACTTCCTGCTCCTGGGCTGCTCTCTTTCCCATGGTCAGGCAGGAACCCCCCCCCCGGGTAAGTGAATCCAATCTCCCCCAGTACTTACCCAGATACAGAGCTCTGATTCTCTGTACTTCCTGCTCCTGGGCTGCTCTCTTTCCTATGGTCAGACAGGAACCCCCCCCCGGGTAAGTGAATCCAATCTCCCCCAGTACTTACCCAGGTACCGAGCTCTGATTCTCTGTACTTCCTGCTCCTGGGCTGCTCTCTTTCCCATGGTCAGGCAGGAACCTCCCCCTGGGTAAGTGAATCCAATCTCCCCCCAGTACTTACCCAGGTACAGAGCTCTGATTCTCTGTACTTCCTGCTCCTGGGCTGCTCTCTTTCCCATGGTCAGGCAGGAACCTCCCCCTGGGTAAGTGAATCCAATCTCCCCCCAGTACTTACCCAGGTACAGAGCTCTGATTCTCTGTACTTCCTGCTCCTGGGCTGCTCTCTTTCCCATGGTCAGGCAGGAACCCCCCCCTGGGTAAGTGAATCCAATCTCCCCCCAGTACTTACCCAGGTACAGAGCTCTGATTCTCTGTACTTCCTGCTCCTGGGCTGCTCTCTTTCCTATGGTCAGGCAGGAACCCCCCCTGGGTAAGTGAATCCAATCTCCCCCAGTACTTACCCAGGTACAGAGCTCTGATTCTCTGTACTTCCTGCTCCTGGGCTGCTCTCTTTCCTATGGTCAGGCAGGAACCCCCCCTGGGTAAGTGAATCAAATCTCCCCCAGTACTTACCCAGGTACAGAGCTCTGATTCTCTGTACTTCCTGCTCCTGGGCTGCTCTCTTTCCCATGGTCAGGCAGGAACCTCCCCCTGGGTAAGTGAATCCAATCTCCCCCCAGTACTTACCCAGGTACAGAGCTCTGATTCTCTGTACTTCCTGCTCCTGGGCTGCTCTCTTTCCCATGGTCAGGCAGGAACCTCCCCCTGGGTAAGTGAATCCAATCTCCCCCAGTACTTACCCAGGTACAGAGCTCTGATTCTCTGTACTTCCTGCTCCTGGGCTGCTCTCTTTCCCATGGTCAGGCAGGAACCCCCCCCCCTGGGTAAGTGAATCCAATCTCCCCCAGTACTTACCCAGGTACAGAGCTCTGATTCTCTGTACTTCCTGCTCCTGGGCTGCTCTCTTTCCCATGGTCAGGCAGGAACCCCCCCTGGGTAAGTGAATCCAATCTCCCCCCCAGTACTTACCCAGGTACAGAGCTCTGATTCTCTGTACTTCCTGCTCCTGGGCTGCTCTCTTTCCCATGGTCAGACAGGAACCTCCCCCTGGGTAAGTGAATCCAATCTCCCCCCAGTACTTACCCAGGTACAGAGCTCTGATTCTCTGTACTTCCTGCTCCTGGGCTGCTCTCTTTCCCATGGTCAGGCAGGAACCTCCCCCTGGGTAAGTGAATCAAATCTCCCCCCCAGTACTTACCCAGGTACAGAGCTCTGATTCTCTGTACTTCCTGCTCCTGGGCTGCTCTCTTTCCCATGGTAAGGCAGTAACTGCTCCCCCTGGGTAAGTGAATCCAATCTCCCCCCCAGTACTTACCCAGGTACAGAGCTCTGATTCTCTGTACTTCCTGCTCCTGGGCTGCTCTCTTTCCCATGGTCAGGCAGGAACCTCCCCCTGGGTAAGTGAATCCAATCTCCCCCCCAGTACTTACCCAGGTACAGAGCTCTGATTCTCTGTACTTCCTGCTCCTGGGCTGCTCTCTTTCCCATGGTCAGGCAGGAACCTCCCCCTGGGTAAGTGAATCCAATCTCCCCCCCAGTACTTACCCAGGTACAGAGCTCTGATTCTCTGTACTTCCTGCTCCTGGGCTGCTCTCTTTCCCATGGTCAGGCAGGAACCTCCCCCTGGGTAAGTGAATCCAATCTCCCCCCCAGTACTTACCCAGGTACAGAGCTCTGATTCTCTGTACTTCCTGCTCCTGGGCTGCTCTCTTTCCCATGGTCAGGCAGGAACCTCCCCCTGGGTAAGTGAATACAATCTCCCCCCAGTACTTACCCAGGTACAGAGCTCTGATTCTCTGTACTTCCTGCTCCTGGGCTGCTCTCTTTCCCATGGTCAGGCAGGAACCCCCCCTGGGTAAGTGAATACAATCTCCCCCCAGTACTTACCCAGGTACAGAGCTCTGATTCTCTGTACTTCCTGCTCCTGGGCTGCTCTCTTTCCCATGGTCAGGCAGGAACCTCCCCCCCCCCCCGGGTAAGTGAATCCAATCTCCCCCCAGTACTTACCCAGGTACAGAGCTCTGATTCTCTGTACTTCCTGCTCCTGGGCTGCTCTCTTTCCCATGGTCAGGCAGGAACCCCCCTGGGTAAGTGAATCCAATCTCCCCCCAGTACTTACCCAGGTACAGAGCTCTGATTCTCTGTACTTCCTGCTCCTGGGCTGCTCTCTTTCCCATGGTCAGGCAGGAACCTCCCCCCCCCCGGGTAAGTGAATCCAAACCCCCCCAGTACTTACCCAGGTACAGAGCTCTGATTCTCTGTACTTCCTGCTCCTGGGCTGCTCTCTTTCCCATGGTCAGGCAGGAACCTCCCCCCCCCGGGTAAGTGAATCCAATCTCCCCCCAGTACTTACCCAGGTACAGAGCTCTGATTCTCTGTACTTCCTGCTCCTGGGCTGCTCTCTTTCCCATGGTCAGGCAGGAACCTCCCCCTGGGTAAGTGAATCCAATCTCCCCCCAGTACTTACCCAGGTACAGAGCTCTGATTCTCTGTACTTCCTGCTCCTGGGCTGCTCTCTTTCCCATGGTCAGACAGGAACCTCCCCCTGGGTAAGTGAATCCAATCTCCCCCCAGTACTTACCCAGGTACAGAGCTCTGATTCTCTGTACTTCCTGCTCCTGGGCTGCTCTCTTTCCCATGGTCAGGCAGGAACCTCCCCCTGGGTAAGTGAATCCAATCTCCCCCCTAGTACTTACCCAGGTACAGAGCTCTGATTCTCTGTACTTCCTGCTCCTGGGCTGCTCTCTTTCCCATGGTCAGGCAGGAACCTCCCCCTGGGTAAGTGAATCCAATCTCCCCCCCAGTACTTACCCAGGTACAGAGCTCTGATTCTCTGTACTTCCTGCTCCTGGGCTGCTCTCTTTCCCATAGTCAGACAGGAACCCCCCCCGGGTAAGTGAATCCAATCTCCCCCCAGTACTTACCCAGGTACAGAGCTCTGATTCTCTGTACTTCCTGCTCCTGGGCTGCTCTCTTTCCCATGGTCAGGCAGGAACCCCCCCTGGGTAAGTGAATCCAATCTCCCCCCAGTACTTACCCAGGTACAGAGCTCTGATTCTCTGTACTTCCTGCTCCTGGGCTGCTCTCTTTCCCATGGTCAGACAGGAACCCCCCCCTGGGTAAGTGAATCCAATCTCCCCCCAGTACTTACCCAGGTACAGAGCTCTGATTCTCTGTACTTCCTGCTCCTGGGCTGCTCTCTTTCCCATGGTCAGGCAGGAACCCCCCTGGGTAAGTGAATCCAATCTCCCCCCAGTACTTACCCAGGTACAGAGCTCTGATTCTCTGTACCTCCTGCTCCTGGGCTGCTCTCTTTCCCATGGTCAGGCAGGAACCCCCCCCCCCTGGGTAAGTGAATCCAATCTCCCCCAGTACTTACCCAGGTACAGAGCTCTGATTCTCTGTACCTCCTGCTCCTGGGCTGCTCTCTTTCCCATGGTCAGACAGGAACCCCCCCCTGGGTAAGTGAATCCAATCTCCCCCCAGTACTTACCCAGGTACAGAGCTCTGATTCTCTGTACTTCCTGCTCCTGGGCTGCTCTCTTTCCCATGGTAACGCAGGAACCCCCCCCCATGGGTAAGCGAATCCAATCTCCCCCCAGTACTTACCCAGGTACAGAGCTCTGATTCTCTGTACTTCCTGCTCCTGGGCTGCTCTCTTTCCCATGGTCAGGCAGGAACCTCCCCCTGGGTAAGTGAATCCAATCTCCCCCCAGTACTTACCCAGGTACAGAGCTCTGATTCTCTGTACTTCCTGCTCCTGGGCTGCTCTCTTTCCCATGGTCAGGCAGGAACCCCCCTGGGTAAGTGAATCCAATCTCCCCCCAGTACTTACCCAGGTACAGAGCTCTGATTCTCTGTACCTCCTGCTCCTGGGCTGCTCTCTTTCCCATGGTCAGGCAGGAACCTCCCCCTGGGTAAGTGAATCCAATCTCCCCCCAGTACTTACCCAGGTACAGAGCTCTGATTCTCTGTACTTCCTGCTCCTGGGCTGCTCTCTTTCCCATGGTCAGGCAGGAACCCCCTGGGTAAGTGAATCCAATCTCCCCCCAGTACTTACCCAGGTACAGAGCTCTGATTCTCTGTACTTCCTGCTCCTGGGCTGCTCTCTTTCCCATGGTCAGGCAGGAACCTCCCCCTGGGTAAGTGAATCCAATCTCCCCCCAGTACTTACCCAGGTACAGAGCTCTGATTCTCTGTACTTCCTGCTCCTGGGCTGCTCTCTTTCCCATGGTAACGCAGGAACCCCCCCCCCATGGGTAAGTGAATCCAATCTCCCCCCAGTACTTACCCAGGTACAGAGCTCTGATTCTCTGTACCTCCTGCTCCTGGGCTGCTCTCTTTCCCATGGTAAGGCAGGAACCCGCCCCCCCCCCCCCCCGGGTAAGTGAATCCAACCTCCCCCCAGTACTTACCCAGGTACAGAGCTCTGATTCTCTGTACTTCCTGCTCCTGGGCTGCTCTCTTTCCCATGGTAAGGCAGGAACCCGCCCCCCCCCCCGGGTAAGTGAATCCAATCTCCCCCCAGTACTTACCCAGGTACAGAGCTCTAATTCTCTGTACTTCCTGCTCCTGGGCTGCTCTCTTTCCCATGGTAAGGCAGGAACCCCCCCCCCCCCCCGGGTAAGTGAATCCAACCTCCCCCCAGTACTTACCCAGGTACAGAGCTCTGATTCTCTGTACTTCCTGCTCCTGGGCTGCTCTCTTTCCCATGGTCAGGCAGGAACCTCCCCCTGGGTAAGTGAATCCAATCTCCCCCAGTACTTACCCAGGTACAGAGCTCTGATTCTCTGTACTTCCTGCTCCTGGGCTGCTCTCTTTCCCATGGTCAGACAGGAACCTCCCCCTGGGTAAGTGAATACAATCTCCCCCCAGTACTTACCCAGGTACAGAGCTCTGATTCTCTGTACTTCCTGCTCCTGGGCTGCTCTCTTTCCCATGGTCAGGCAGGAACCTCCCCCTGGGTAAGTGAATCCAATCTCCCCCCAGTACTTACCCAGGTACAGAGCTCTGATTCTCTGTACTTCCTGCTCCTGGGCTGCTCTCTTTCCCATGGTAACGCAGGAACCCCCCCCCCATGGGTAAGTGAATCCAATCTCCCCCCAGTACTTACCCAGGTACAGAGCTCTGATTCTCTGTACCTCCTGCTCCTGGGCTGCTCTCTTTCCCATGGTAAGGCAGGAACCCGCCCCCCCCCCCCCCCGGGTAAGTGAATCCAACCTCCCCCCAGTACTTACCCAGGTACAGAGCTCTGATTCTCTGTACTTCCTGCTCCTGGGCTGCTCTCTTTCCCATGGTAAGGCAGGAACCCGCCCCCCCCCCGGGTAAGTGAATCCAATCTCCCCCAGTACTTACCCAGGTACAGAGCTCTAATTCTCTGTACTTCCTGCTCCTGGGCTGCTCTCTTTCCCATGGTAAGGCAGGAACCCCCCCCCCCCCCGGGTAAGTGAATCCAACCTCCCCCCAGTACTTACCCAGGTACAGAGCTCTGATTCTCTGTACTTCCTGCTCCTGGGCTGCTCTCTTTCCCATGGTCAGGCAGGAACCTCCCCCTGGGTAAGTGAATCCAATCTCCCCCCAGTACTTACCCAGGTACAGAGCTCTGATTCTCTGTACTTCCTGCTCCTGGGCTGCTCTCTTTCCCATGGTCAGACAGGAACCTCCCCCTGGGTAAGTGAATACAATCTCCCCCCAGTACTTACCCAGGTACAGAGCTCTGATTCTCTGTACTTCCTGCTCCTGGGCTGCTCTCTTTCCCATGGTCAGGCAGGAACCTCCCCCTGGGTAAGTGAATCCAATCTCCCCCCAGTACTTACCCAGGTACAGAGCTCTGATTCTCTGTACTTCCTGCTCCTGGGCTGCTCTCTTTCCCATGGTCAGGCAGGAACCTCCCCCTGGGTAAGTGAATCCAATCCCACCCCCCCAGTACTTGTTTTTCCCCTACCTCACAATGGGAAAGAGAGCAGCCAAAGAGCATAAAATACAGACAAACACAAACTATTTTAAAAGTGTCCATCATCTCAATGCTCTATTTGCTGTACAGCCCTGGGCAAACAGTGCCCCTTGGCTGAAAGTGGTGAGAAGTGGTACTGCAACTAATCATCTATAAACCTCTTTTTACTTCATTTGATTATACAGGGAACTCTGAGTATCACTCATGTATTATAAGGGATAATGTACCCCCTACTGTAAATGATAAGGATATTAGCAGTCACTGAGGGGTTCTGTGCCCCCCATATAAAGGCACAAGGCTGCAGGCTGAGTTATACAGGGAACTCTGAGTATCACTCATGTATTATAAGGGATAATGTACCCCCTACTGTAAATGATAAGGATATTAGCAGTCACTGAGGGGTTCTGTGCCCCCCATATAAAGGCACAAGGCTGCAGGCTGAGTTATACAGGGAACTCTGAGTATCACTCATGTATTATAAGGGATAATGTACCTCCTACTGTAAATGATAAGGATATTAGCAGTCACTGAGGGGTTCTGTGCCCCCCATATAAAGGCACAAGGCTGCAGGCTGAGTTATACAGGGAACTCTGAGTATCACTCATGTATTATAAGGGATAATGTACCCCCTACTGTAAATGATAAGGATATTAGCAGACACTGAGGGGTTCTGTGCCCCCCATATAAAGGCACAAGGCTGCAGGCTGAGTTATACAGGGAACTCTGAGTATCACTCATGTATTATAAGGGATAATGTACCCCCTACTGTAAATGATAAGGATATTAGCAGTCACTGAGGGGTTCTGTGCCCCCCATATAAAGGCACAAGGCTGCAGGCTGAGTTATACAGGGAACTCTGAGTATCACTCATGTATTATAAGGGATAATGTACCCCCTACTGTAAATGATAAGGATATTAGCAGTCACTGAGGGGTTCTGTGCCCCCATATAAAGGCACAAGGCTGCAGGCTGAGTTATACAGGGAACTCTGAGTATCACTCATGTATTATAAGGGATAATGTACCCCCTACTGTAAATGATAAGGATATTAGCAGTCACTGAGGGGTTCTGTGCCCCCCATATAAAGGCACAAGGCTGCAGGCTGAGTTATACAGGGAACTCTGAGTATCACTCATGTATTATAAGGGATAATGTACCCCCTACTGTAAATGATAAGGATATTAGCAGTCACTGAGGGGTTCTGTGCCCCCCATATAAAGGCACAAGGCTGCAGGCTGAGTTATACAGGGAACTCTGTGTATCACTCATGTATTATAAGAGATAATGTACCCCCTACTGTAAATGATAAGGATATTAGCAGTCACTGAGGGGTTCTGTGCCCCCCATATAAAGGCACAAGGCTGCAGGCTGAGTTATACAGGGAACTCTGTGTATCACTCATGTATTATAAGAGATAATGTACCCCCTACTGTAAATGATAAGGATATTAGCAGTCACTGAGGGGTTCTGTGCCCCCATATAAAGGCACAAGGCTGCAGGCTGAGTTATACAGGGAACTCTGTGTATCACTCATGTATTATAAGGGATAATGTACCCCCTACTGTAAATGATAAGGATATTAGCAGTCACTGAGGGGTTCTGTGCCCCCCATATAAAGGCACAAGGCTGCAGGCTGAGTTATACAGGGAACTCTGAGTATCACTCATGTATTATAAGGGGTAATGTACCCCCTATTGTAAATGATAAGGATATTAGCAGTCACTGAGGGGTTCTGTGCCCATATAAAGGCACAAGGCTGCAGGCTGAGTTATACAGGGAACTCTGAGTATCACTCATGTATTATAAGGGATAATGTACCCCCTACTGTAAATGATAAGGATATTAGCAGTCACTGAGGGGTTCTGTGCCCCCCATATAAAGGCACAAGGCTGCAGGCTGAGTTATACAGGGAACTCTGAGTATCACTCATGTATTATAAGAGATAATGTACCCCCTACTGTAAATGATAAGGATATTAGCAGTCACTGAGGGGTTCTGTGCCCCCCATATAAAGGCACAAGGCTGCAGGCTGAGTTATACAGGGAACTCTGTGTATCACTCATGTATTATAAGAGATAATGTACTCCCTACTGTAAATGATAAGGATATTAGCAGTCACTGAGGGGTTCTGTGCCCCCCATATAAAGGCACAAGGCTGCAGGCTGAGTTATACAGGGAACTCTGTGTATCACTCATGTATTATAAGAGATAATGTACCCCCTACTGTAAATGATAAGGATATTAGCAGTCACTGAGGGGTTCTGTGCCCCCCATATAAAGGCACAAGGCTGCAGGCTGAGTTATACAGGGAACTCTGTGTATCACTCATGTATTATAAGAGATAATGTACCCCCTACTGTAAATGATAAGGATATTAGCAGTCACTGAGGGGTTCTGTGCCCCCCATATAAAGGCACAAGGCTGCAGGCTGAGTTATACAGGGAACTCTGTGTATCACTCATGTATTATAAGGGATAATGTACCCCCTACTGTAAATGATAAGGATATTAGCAGTCACTGAGGGGTTCTGTGCCCCCCATATAAAGGCACAAGGCTGCAGGCTGAGTTATACAGGGAACTCTGAGTATCACTCATGTATTATAAGGGATAATGTACCCCCTACTGTAAATGATAAGGATATTAGCAGTCACTGAGGGGTTCTGTGCCCCCCATATAAAGGCACAAGGCTGCAGGCTGAGTTATACAGGGAACTCTGAGTATCACTCATGTATTATAAGGGATAATGTACCCCCTACTGTAAATGATAAGGATATTAGCAGTCACTGAGGGGTTCTGTGCCCCCCATATAAAGGCACAAGGCTGCAGGCTGAGTTATACAGGGAACTCTGAGTATCACTCATGTATTATAAGGGATAATGTACCCCCTACTGTAAATGATAAGGATATTAGCAGTCACTGAGGGGTTCTGTGCCCATATAAAGGCACAAGGCTGCAGGCTGAGTTATACAGGTGGGGAGGGGCAGAGAGCATGCTGGGAGCTGTAGTTCCCGGCAGTAGCCAGGCGGTAGGGGCCACTCACCCCGACGGTCCGTGTGTGGGAGCTGAATATCCGGTTGTGGCGCTGCAGCTCGGCGGTTCTCTTTCTCTCTAACAGGGAGGCCTCCCGGCGGTCGGCGGGCAGATCCAGGCGGTACATGTCGGACACAGCGGGGAGACACTTTCCCCTCACACACAGTACGATACGGCTGGCGGTGCGTTGCCAAGGAGACACCACAAGCTGTTGCTAAGAGACCGGGATCTTCATTCCAGTTCTCGCGAGTTTTGAGGAAACGAGACTTGGGCTGTTGGCGGGAAGCGGGGTGCGTTACGGTGTAGGGGGCGTGGTCTAGCGGCGCCGCTATACGGTGTATATATAGGGGGGGCTTTTTATATAGCCTGTTGGGTAGAAAGGAGTGGCTACCGGACGGCTGGGAGGGGCCTCGTACCTACCTTACTAGGCCTGAGGGAGGAGCTAGTGATTGAGTGATATTGGGGGTCTCAGGGGGCAACATGGGGTTCATGAAGCAGCTGATTATTGAGAATTTTAAGTCCTGGGGGGGCCGGCAGGTCATTGGGCCCTTCCTGCGATTCAACTGTGTCATCGGCCCCAATGGCTCAGGTACTGACCCCCCCCCTATATTGTACCAATGGCTCAGGTACTGACCCCCCTATATTGTACCAATGGCTCAGGTACCGACCCCCATATTGTACCAATGGCTCAGGTACTGACCCCCCTATATTGTACCAATGGCTCAGGTACTGACCCCCCTATATTGTACCAATGGCTCAGGTACTGACCCCTATATTGTACCCCCCCCTATATTGTACCAATGGCTCAGGTACTGACCCCCCTATATTGTACCAATGGCTCAGGTACTGACCCCCCTATATTGTACCAATGGCTCAGGTACTGACCCCCCTATATTGTACCAATGGCTCAGGTACTGACCCCCCCTATATTGTACCAATGGCTCAGGTACTGACCCCCCTATATTGTACCAATGGCTCAGGTACTGACCCCCCTATATTGTACCAATGGCTCAGGTACTGACCCCCCCCCTATATTGTACCAATGGCTCAGGTACTGACCCCCTATTGTACCATGCTCAGGTACTCCCCCTATATTGTACCAATGGCTCAGGTACTGACCCCCCCCTATATTGTACCAATGGCTCAGGTACTGACCCCCCCCTATATTGTACCAATGGCTCAGGTACTGACCCCCCCTATATTGTACCAATGGCTCAGGTACTGACCCCCCTATATTGTACCAATGGCTCAGGTACTGACCCCCCCTATATTGTACCAATGGCTCAGGTACTGACCCCCCTATATTGTACCAATGGCTCAGGTACTGACCCCCCCCCTATATTGTACCAATGGCTCAGGTACTGACCCCCCCTATATTGTACCAATGGCTCAGGTACTGACCCCCCCTATATTGTACCAATGGCTCAGGTACTGACCCCCCCTATATTGTACCAATGGCTCAGGTACTGACCCCCCCTATATTGTACCAATGGCTCAGGTACTGACCCCCCCCTATATTGTACCAATGGCTCAGGTACTGACCCCCCCTATATTGTACCAATGGCTCAGGTACTGACCCCCCTATATTGTACCAATGGCTCAGGTACTGACCCCCCTATATTGTACCAATGGCTCAGGTACTGACCCCCCTATATTGTACCAATGGCTCAGGTACTGACCCCCCCTATATTGTACCAATGGCTCAGGTACTGACCCCCCTATATTGTACCAATGGCTCAGGTACTGACCCCCTATATTGTACCAATGGCTCAGGTACTGACCCCCCTATATTGTACCAATGGCTCAGGTACTGACCCCCCCTATATTGTACCAATGGCTCAGGTACTGACCCCCCCCTATATTGTACCAATGGCTCAGGTACTGACCCCCTATATTGTACCAATGGCTCAGGTACTGACCCCCCTATATTGTACCAATGGCTCAGGTACTGACCCCCTATATTGTACCAATGGCTCAGGTACTGACCCCCCTATATTGTACCAATGGCTCAGGTACTGACCCCCCTATATTGTACCAATGGCTCAGGTACTGACCCCCCTATATTGTACCAATGGCTCAGGTACTGACCCCCCTATATTGTACCAATGGCTCAGGTACTGACCCCCCCTATATTGTACCAATGGCTCAGGTACTGACCCCCCCCTATATTGTACCAATGGCTCAGGTACTGACCCCCCCTATATTGTACCAATGGCTCAGGTACTGACCCCCCTATATTGTACCAATGGCTCAGGTACTGACCCCCCCTATATTGTACCAATGGCTCAGGTACTGACCCCCCCCTATATTGTACCAATGGCTCAGGTACTGACCCCCCCTATATTGTACCAATGGCTCAGGTACTGACCCCCCCATATTGTACCAATGGCTCAGGTACTGACCCCCCCTATATTGTACCAATGGCTCAGGTACTGACCCCCTATATTGTACCAATGGCTCAGGTACTGACCCCCCCTATATTGTACCAATGGCTCAGGTACTGACCCCCCCTATATTGTACCAATGGCTCAGGTACTGACCCCCCCTATATTGTACCAATGGCTCAGGTACTGACCCCCCCCTATATTGTACCAATGGCTCAGGTACTGACCCCCCCTATATTGTACCAATGGCTCAGGTACTGACCCCCCCTATATTGTACCAATGGCTCAGGTACTGACCCCCCCTATATTGTACCAATGGCTCAGGTACTGACCCCCCCTATATTGTACCAATGGCTCAGGTACTGACCCCCCCCACTATTGTACCAATGGCTCAGGTACTGACCCCCCCCTATATTGTACCAATGGCTCAGGTACTGACCCCCCCTATAATTGTACCAATGGCTCAGGTACTGACCCCCCCTATATTGTACCAATGGCTCAGGTACTGACCCCCCCTATATTGTACCAATGGCTCAGGTACTGACCCCCCCCTATATTGTACCAATGGCTCAGGTACTGACCCCCCCTATATTGTACCAATGGCTCAGGTACTGACCCCCCCCTATATTGTACCAATGGCTCAGGTACTGACCCCCCCCTATATTGTACCAATGGCTCAGGTACTGACCCCCCCTATATTGTACCAATGGCTCAGGTACTGACCCCCCCTATATTGTACCAATGGCTCAGGTACTGACCCCCCCTATATTGTACCAATGGCTCAGGTACTGACCCCCCCTATATTGTACCAATGGCTCAGGTACTGACCCCCCCATATTGTACCAATGGCTCAGGTACTGACCCCCCCATATTGTACCAATGGCTCAGGTACTGACCCCCCCCTATATTGTACCAATGGCTCAGGTACTGACCCCCCTATATTGTACCAATGGCTCAGGTACTGACCCCCCTATATTGTACCAATGGCTCAGGTACTGACCCCCCTATATTGTACCAATGGCTCAGGTACTGACCCCCCATATTGTACCAATGGCTCAGGTACTGACCCCCCCTATATTGTACCAATGGCTCAGGTACTGACCCCCCTATATTGTACCAATGGCTCAGGTACTGACCCCCCTATATTGTACCAATGGCTCAGGTACTGACCCCCCTATATTGTACCAATGGCTCAGGTACTGACCCCCCCTATATTGTACCAATGGCTCAGGTACTGACTCCCCCTATATTGTACCAATGGCTCAGGTACTGACCCCCCTATATTGTACCAATGGCTCAGGTACTGACCCCTTGTACCAATGGCCAGGTACTGACCCCCCATATTGTACCAATGGCTCAGGTACTGACCCCCCCATATTGTACCAATGGCTCAGGTACTGACCCCCCCTATATTGTACCAATGGCTCAGGTACTGACCCCCCTATATTGTACCAATGGCTCAGGTACTGACCCCCCTATATTGTACCAATGGCTCAGGTACTGACCCCCCTATACTGTACCAATGGCTCAGGTAACTGACCCCCCCTATTGTACCAATGGCTCAGGTACTGACCCCCCTATATTGTACCAATGGCTCAGGTACTGACCCCCCTATATTGTACCAATGGGCTCAGGTACTGACCCCCTATATTGTACCAATGGCCAGGTACTGACCCCCCTATATTGTACCAATGGCTCAGGTACTGACCCCCCTATATTGTACCAATGGCTCAGGTACTGACCCCCCTATATTGTACCAATGGCTCAGGTACTGACCCCCCTATATTTGTACCAATGGCTCAGGTACTGACCCCCCTATATTGTACCAATGGCTCAGGTACTGACCCCCCATATTGTACCAATGGCTCAGGTACTGACCCCCCTATATTGTACCAATGGCTCAGGTACTGACCCCCCTATATTGTACCAATGGCTCAGGTACTGACCCCCCTATATTGTACCAATGGCTCAGGTACTGAGCTTTACACATCTGTCTATCCGTTTGTCTTTCTATTCTTCTGGAGTACCCCGTGTCCTGTTTTTAACCCTGTGTGCTTGTTTTTGCGTCCAATAAATATTTGTCCAGCTTCAAAATATGAGTCGCAACATTTTTCTTCAATTTTAAAGAGAACCTATCACTTATAAAAACATCTATCTATATTTCATCATTTATCTATCTGTCTATCGTTATCTAATGTATCTATCTGATCTATTACATATCTATCAATCATCTATATCTATCTATTTATATCTATCAATCATCTATATGTCTAGCTATCTGTGCAGTGTTTAAAAAACACCCTTGTATTTCAAGGTAAATCCAATCTAATGGACGCCTTCAGCTTCGTAATGGGAGAAAAGCCCGCTAACCTGCGAGTGAGAAACATCCGGCAGCTTATTCACGGGGCCAACGTTGGCAAGCCCATGTCCACGACGGCAAGGGTAGTCTTGGTGTACAGTGAGGAAAATGGAGAGGAGAGGCAGTTTTCTAGGATTATCGTAGGTACGAAGCAGTTACATGTATTATGGCTCTCCCATGATTCCTTGTGCTCCATTTCTAATACAGGATGTGGCTCTAATGGGATCTATAGATGACATGATGGATCTGCTAGGAAGTAGAATAAATAGTCTAAATTCAGTTTATCAAAGCAAGGTCTGACCCTTTGGGATCAGGAACAATGTTATGACACCAGTGCACACCACAAAGTTCAGAGGGGACAGAGATTTTGGCAATGGAAGCCTATTAGAGAATAAGTAAGCCTTTTTTTTTTTAAAAAATCCCTAAAATGACTGTACAGCCCACAGAATAACATATCTTTCTCCCTGAGCGCAGATTTATTTTGATTTTCTATTACAGCCAGTTCAACTACAGCTCTTTTACTGACTTCCTGTCTAACTTGAAGCTCCACCCCCTTTTGATTTCTGAGCCCTTCTTCTCTCTCCAACTATGATGACCTCTTATGATGTGCAGATCGAGTTTTACTCGACCCACACCCGACCCTAACCCGCTCGCTCCCAACATGAACCCATACCCGGCACGGGTTGTCTCTTCTATTTATAGACCTGCACCCTATCTGCCCACCTATGACGTCAGAAAAGGGGCGGGCACACACCTATAAATAAGAGAGCCAGAACAAGGAAGCCAGCAGTGTGGGGAGATCAAGCAGAAGAGCTTGACTCGAACCTGCCGGCAACCTGAAAATTTTGTGCAAAGGTCAGCCCGAACCTACCCGACCCACCGGTATTGGGCCGGCCCACACTTCACTCATGACCTCAAAGAGGTGCCTACTATGCATGCCTGATTGATTTTGATTGGAGCAAAGGCAATTAAGATGCCCAGTAGGCACCTCTTTAAGGGCTTCATAATTAAAGAGAGGCGGGCGTGCTCAGAAAGCAAAAGGGGGTGGAGCTGTACACTAGACAGGGAAGTGAGTAAAAGAGCTACAGTTCAGCTGCTTTCAGATGTCGGATATTGATAGGTTCCGTTACTTTAGCGATATGGCTACCCGGTATAGTTTTGATGAGGCTTTATGTTAGCTGGTTGTTTATTTTCTGCATTAGGCGACTCTTCAGAGTATCGGATTGATGGCAAGCCAGTAGGGCGTTCCACGTATGTAATGGAGTTGGAGAGAATTGGCATCATTGTTAAAGCCAGGAACTGCCTAGTATTTCAGGTGAGTCCTGTAAAGGGTTAACCCGAATGGAGCAGAATTCTTCCCAAGGTAAATTTGAAGATGCAATCAGTACACACATCCAAACACTGAAGGGACCAAATTCCCCATAGGAATTGTATTAAGGTGGCCATACATTGGCAGATTTTAGCTGCCGATTTAAGTCTTTTAGACCGATTGGGCAACTTATCTGCACGTGTATGAGCACCCCCGACCGAGATCTGGCCTAAAATTGTCCAGATCTCGATAGGGCAGGTTTGATTTTCAGTCGGATCGGGAGTTGATGTGGTCCCCAATCTGACGGTGCCTATTGCCACCATTGTAATTCAATTGTTTGGCCCTAGGGCTTCGGATTACCGAAGCAATGCAAAGGACTATCCACCGACGACTTCTATTGTTGCCAGTGGAAAGCCTTTTCGGAGTGGTTACTTGCCCGCAATAGCATAGATCTATCATGGGCAACTAAAGGTGGCCATACACGCTAAGATCTTCTCCTGATACCCCCACCTACGGGTGGCCAAACCATCGAATTAGAAGGACGGGTATAGGCGCCCGCCGGTTCGGGGACCGCATCAACGAGCCGATGTGGTCCCCGATCTGACTGATTTTTAAACCTGCCCGATCAATATCTTAACTCACTGCGTGGGCCATAAACCTAAAGGCAGTTGTATATCAGTTCATATATTAAGTTTATCTGACCAGTTAGGTTGGTTTAGTTTAGCTGATAAAATAAACACTGTTGGAAAGAATTATCAAGACAGACAGGTCAGCAATGGGTCCCCAGACCTTAAATCTTCTAAACTACCCCATATGGCATTAATGTATCATGCAATCTGCTTGCATGCTGTTTGTATATGGCATTCTTATATGATTTGCATCTGCAGATTTTTAAACTGAGATCTCAGTCTGCAGCATACACACCGCACTGACCTAAGGTTTCTGATTGCTCATGTTGAAATCCTTTATTTCCAAATAAAAAGTCAACTAAGTTTACTTCAGCGTTTGGCTTTTATTTATGCTTTGATGCCAGGGAGAAGTGGAATCTCTTGCTATGAAGAAACCCAGAGAGAGGACTCATCTGTTTGAACAAATAAGCAACTCCTGGGAGCTAGCAGATGAATATGAGAAAAAGAAGAAGCTGATGCTGCAGGCAGAAGAGGATGCACAGTTTTGCTATAATAAAAAGAAAAATGCAGCCGTTCAGCGGAAGCATGCCACGTTAGAGAAGGCTGAGGTCCGTTTGTTTATCAGTACTACTGATATACCCCTGTAGAACAGATTTTTAAACACCTGGAGATTTGAAGGAACAGTAAAACCAAAAAATAAAAATGTTTTAAAGTAATTACAAAATAATGTTGCCCTGCCCTGGTACAACTGGGGTGCTTGCGACAGAAACCCTACTATATTTTATATAAACGCCCTGCTGTATAGCCCCGGGGGCAGCCATTCCTGCACTGGTACAGCTGGGGTGTTTGCTACAGAAACCCTACTATAGTTTATATAAATACCCCGCTGTGTAGCCCCGGGGGCAGCCATTCCTGCACTGGTACAGCTGGGGTGTTTGCTACAGAAACCCTACTATAGTTTATATAAATACCCCGCTGTGTAGCCCCGGGGGCAGCCATTCCTGCACTGGTACAGCTGGGGTGTTTGCTACAGAAACCCTACTATAGTTTATATAAATACCCCGCTGTGTAGCCCCGGGGGCAGCCATTCCTGCACTGGTACAGCTGGGGTGTTTGCTACAGAAACCCTACTATAGTTTATATAAATACCCCGCTGTGTAGCCCCGGGGGCAGCCATTCCTGCACTGGTACAGCTGGGGTGTTTGCTACAGAAACCCTACTATAGTTTATATAAATACCCCACTGTGTAGCCCCGGGGGCAGCCATTCCTGCACTGGTACAGCTGGGGTGTTTGCTACAGAAACCCTACTATAGTTTATATAAATACCCCGCTGTGTAGCCCCGGGGGCAGCCATTCCTGCACTGGTACAGCTGGGGTGTTTGCTACAGAAACCCTACTATAGTTTATATAAATACCCCGCTGTGTAGCCCCGGGGGCAGCCATTCCTGCACTGGTACAGCTGGGGTGTTTGCTACAGAAACCCTACTATAGTTTATATAAATACCCCGCTGTGTAGCCCCGGGGGCAGCCGTTCCTGCACTGGTACAGCTGGGGTGTTTGCTACAGAAACCCTACTATAGTTTATATAAATACCCTGCTGTGTAGCCCCGGGGGCAGCCATTCCTGCACTGGTACAGCTGGGGTGTTTGCTACAGAAACCCTACTATAGTTTATATAAATACCCTGCTGTGTAGCCCCGGGGGCAGCCATTCCTGCGCCGGTACAGCTGGGGTGTTTGCTACAGAAACCCTACTATAGTTTATATAAATACCCCGCTGTGTAGCCCCGGGGGCAGCCGTTCCTGCACCGGTACAGCTGGGGTGTTTGCTACAGAAACCCTACTATAGTTTATATAAATACCCCGCTGTGTAGCCCCGGGGGCAGCCATTCCTGCACTGGTACAGCTGGGGTGTTTGCTACAGAAACCCTACTATAGTTTATATAAATACCCCGCTGTGTATCCCCGGCGGCAGCCATTCCTGCTCCGGTACAGCTGGGGTGTTTGCTACAGAAACCCTACTATAGTTTATATAAATACCCCGCTGTGTAGCCCCGGCGGCAGCCATTTGTGCTGGGACAAAAGGTTACATATCAGATAAAATCTAGAATACAACATTCATTTTGAACTAGTAGCGTTTTTAGGGCAAACACACAACTTTTACCAGTACAGGGCAACAGTAGATATTCATTACATTGATACACTTTTATTTTGGGGTGTTACTGTTCCTTTAAGGATCTACAGTTTGTAAAGGGTTGCAGAATTGCAACATTTTTTCTCTGTCGTCTTAGGGGGACACAGGGAACGGATAGGGTGGAGCTTAACCCCATACATGCCCTGTGCCCCCCTGGTGAGCTTATTCTGTGATCACTTTTGTCTGCAATATTTTCAATTATACAGGGTTGCCAGTAAACACAGATCAAGGATTATTGAAATAATTCAAAAACTGCAAATAATAAAACATGAAGACCAATTGCAAATTGTCTCAGAATATTACTAAATTACTTAAAGTTTACTCAAAGGTGAACACCCCTTTAACACAAAACAGGGATAGTTTGCCCATATATTGCAATATACTTCAAGCTGGCCAACTATGTCACACTCACCCCCGGTCTGGCCAGTCCTACATTCGCTCACCCCCAGTCTGGCCAGTCCTGCACTCACTCACCCCTGGTCTGGCCAGTCCTACATTGGCTCACCCCCAGTCTGGCCAGTCCTGCACTCACTCACCCCTGGTCTGGCCAGTCCTACACTCACTCACCCCCGGTCTGGCCAGTCCTACACTCACTCACCCCCGGTCTGGCCAATCCTACCCTCACTCACCGCCAGTCTGGCCAGTCCAACACTCACCCCCGGTGTGGCCAGTCCTACACTCACCCCCGGTCTGGCCAGTCCTACCCTCACTCACCGCCAGTCTGGCCAGTCCTACACTCATCCCCGTTCTGGCCAGTCCTACACTCACTCACCCCCAGTCTGGCCAGTCCTACACTCACTCACCCCCAGTCTGGCCAGTCCTACACTCACCCCCGGTGTGGCCAGTCCTACACTCACTCACCCCTAGTCTGGCCAGTCCTACACTCACTCACCCTTAGTCTGGCCTGTCCTACATTCACTCACCTCGAGTCTGGCGAGTCCTACACTCACCACCTATGTGGCCAGTCCTACACTCACTCCTGGTCTGACCAGTCCTACACTCACTCATCCCTAGTCTGGCCAGTCCTACATTCACTCACCCCCAGTCTGACCAGTCCTACACGCACCCCCAGTCTGGCCAGTCCTACACTCACTCACCCCCGGTCTGGCCAGTCCTACACTCACCCCCAGTCTGGCCAGTCCTACACTCACTCACCCCCAGTCTGACCAGTCCTACACTCATCCCCAGTCTGGCCAGTCCTACACTCACCCCCGGTCTGGCCAGTCCTACACTCACTCACCCCTTGTCTGGCCAGTCTTACACTCATCCCCAGTCTGGCCAGTCCTACACTCACTCACCCCCGGTCTGGCCAGTCCTACACTCACTCACCCCTTGTCTGGCCAGTCTTACACTCATCCCCAGTCTGGCCAGTCCTACACTCACTCACCCCCGGTCTGGCCAGTCCTACACTCACTCACCCCCGGTCTGACCAGTCCTACACTCATCCCCAGTCTGGCCAGTCCTACACTCACTCACCGCCAGTCTGGCCAGTCCTACACTCATCCCCGTTCTGGCCAGTCCTACACTCACTCACCCCCAGTCTGGCCAGTCCTACACTCACTCACCCCCGGTCTGGCCAGTCCTACACTCACTCACCCCTTGTCTGGCCAGTCTTACACTCACTCCCAGTCTGGCCAGTCCTACACTCACCCCTGGTCTGGCCAGTCCTACACTCACTCACCCTCGGTCTGACCAGTCCTACACTCACTTATCTGATTCTATAGGATTCTATATACATTTAACAAAGGGACTAAGTTTTACCTGCAACTTTCTTCCTTTCAAGGTTAAAACCCCCAAATAGCTGCCCTTTTATTGGCCCATTGGGATCAAACTAGCTGGAAAGGGTGGGAGCAACAAATTTAAGAAGTCAAACGATGAATGGGATGGTGGGGTTTGTAGCTCTGGGAGTCGTGAAGTAACCTTTAGAAGACACAGAACAGTCATTCTTATTTATAGATATGAGTTGAAGGTGCCATACTGCCCAACATTTGATGGCTTTCTCCATAGATAAATTAAATCTGCCCCCCAGTTCCATAGCATATCCCGCAAATATCTATTTCTGACGTCTACACAAAAGTGGGGTTGCACATTTTGCTGAAATCGAGAACCATTTGCAAATGCTCTTTCACAAACCAACAACTGGCATTAGCTCTTCTGCACCTTTATGAAGGCTACAAGCTGAAATCTGCATTGTACAATAGAAAATATTCCCTATGTTCGCAGGCTGATCGCTACAAAGCACTGCAACAGAATCTGAAAGAAACCAAGGTCGAGCTACAACTATATCAGCTTTTCCACAACGAGAGGAAACTGGAGTCGGTAGTGAGGAGTTTAGAAGAGAAACAATCGGATGCCAACAGGCAGAAAGAGCAGCTTGTCCGTGCCGAATCGGCTCTCAAGTCTGAAAAAGCAGAGCTCGGTCGATGTACGAGAGATCTGCAGCAAATTGAAAAAGAGATTAAGTAAGATTCTCTTTAAGTAATGATATAAACGTGTGGGTTTGAATGGATCGGACAGATGTACATAGTAAACGCGATTGCGGTTATTGTACGTGGGTTCGATATCGTTTGGATACTTTTCTGCTGTTTGTAAGAGCTGGCCGGTCAACAGTAGAGCTTTGCCAAAGCAATGAACAGTAAACATCTGCAAGGGCTATTGTTGAGCCAAGTAAAGATCCATGTTTTGTGCTTGGGGGGAGTGAATCCCTGCCAAATAATTTCTTGGTTTCATACAATAATGTGGCTAATTGCCCTTGCAGGTGATAGTGTGTGTATGCCATGTTTTTGGATATCTCTGGGGGGAGAAATCTTTCACATTGTGCTTCCCTTCTGGTTAGAGGGGTGGTTCACCTTCACCGTAACATTTTGTATGTTATAGATTATCCTGTTCCTAGCAACTTTGCAATTGGTTGTCATTTTATATAGTGTTTGAATTATTTGCCTTCCACTTCTATATCTTTCCAGTTTTCAAATGTCAGTGACCCCGACAGCCAAAAACTATTGCTCTGTAAGCTTCTTACTTTTTTTTTTTACTTATCTTTCTATTCAGCCCCTCTCCTTTTCATTTTCCAGTATGTCATTCAAACCACTCGCTGGTTGCAAAGGTAAGTAGGACCCTAGCAACCCGATAGCTGCTGAGCAAAAAGCTAAATAACTGAAAAACCTTAAAAAATAAAAAAGGACAACCAATTGCAAATTGTTTCAGAATATCTTTGTTTACATCATACTAAAAGCTCATTTGAAGGTGGACAACCCCATAAAAGTATGACGTCATGGCGGTATAGGCCAAAGGAGTTCAATTAGTTTCCCTGTAGCCCCTCCTCTTGATGTCCAAGAGTCCCCTCCTCAGGGTCGGACTGGGCCGCCGGGACACTGGTAAAATACCTGGTGGGCCCCAGTGGCCCAGACCCGACCCTATTGCTTCTTCCTCTTGCCTCCGATGTCCTCCCCTGAAGCGTTTCACATAAGTGTTCAGGGGAGGACGCCGGACAGGGGCCCCTGCGGGGGGGGGGTTTAGGGGTACGCAGCGGAGGACATGGCCGGAGGAGGCACCTCGGGGGGTTTGGGGCCCCTGGAGCGGCAGCCCCGGTGGGCCCTGCACCCCCCCAGTCTGACCCTGCCCCTCCTACTAGTGCCTGAGAGTCAACCTTAACATTCTTATTAGTGATATATGTGCCGGCCCAACCCGACCTAACACTGCCGGATCCTGGATTCGGTGCATCACAAATTATTTCTTCAGTAAGGGATTTTACCCTGTAGCCCCGTCATTCAAAAAATTAGAAAATCATTTCTACTTTATTAATGAAGTGTTCTTTCATTTACTTGTTTTTAAGAGTTCAAGAAGTGTCTCTAAGTCATTTACGACCCCAGTTTATCAAAGCCAAAGAAAACACCGCTCATCATTTAAAGAAAGTCGAAACGGCTAAAAAAAATGTAGCAAACAATGAGAAGCAGTGCCACAAATTGGAACAAGACAAGAGTGAGCTGGAGACAGAGATAGAGGATATCGAGACAGCCTGGAGACTGTTTGAGAGGAAAGTCGAAGAGGATCGTCAGAGAAGACTAGGAGATATTGAGCTAGAAGAAAGTCAGGTAATTTAAGTGATACAGAATTGGGGTAGGGAAGTGTATCTTGAAGATGCTCTTACCTATGTATATTCTATTTATTGACCTCCTTTTGTATGAATCCCTTCAGCGGGAACAGTACAGGGAATTAAAGGAAGAAGCCAATAAAGAGAGTGCAGTGTTGAGGCAGCAGCTAGATAGACTCCAGTGGGAGCAGAAATCTGCCCAGGAGAAGCTGGAATTTGTTCTGACGAGACAAAAAGAAGTGCAGGTAAAAGAATTGAATCACAGGCTGCTACGCAGATTTACCAAAATGTCAGTTTAGAGCTTAATACAGGTATAGGACCCGTTATCCAGAATGCTTGGGACCAAGAGTATTCCGGATAAAGGGTCTTTCCGTAATTTGGATCTCCATACCTTAAGTCTACTAAAAAATCAATAAAACATTAATTAACCCCAATAGGACTGTTTTGCATCCAATAAGGGGTAATTATATCTTAGCTGGGATAAATTACAAGGGACTGTTTTATTACTTCGGAGAAAAAGGAAATCAGTTTTAAAATTCTGAATTATTTGATTAAAATGGAGTCTTTGGGAGACGGGCTTTCCGTAATTCAGAGCTTTCTGGATTACGGGTTTCCGGATAAGGGGTCACATACCTGTACATACAAACTCTCCCACGTTCTATTCATTCCTATGGGGATTTTAGTTGCGTATTTACCAAATGGTGAGTTCTATCTTTTCCCCATTGATAAATATGCTTTCAAATATCCCATAGGAATTTATAGAACATGGGTGAGTTTCTATGTATTAAGCTCTAAACTCACATTTTGATAATAAATCTGCCCCTTATTGTCATAAGATGTCAAGGTAAAATATAAATTCAGTATAACTGTTAGCTTTTAGCACAAAACTCCCGAGAGTATTTTTAATTTAAAAAATTCAATTAATGATATATTTATTAATAGTCACGAGTTTTGAATTTTTGGCCTTGTTTTCTCGAAAAATTTGAGCATTTTGGTGCAAGTTTTACTGAATTTTCAATAATATATTACCGTTTCCCCCCAAAAAAAAATCTGGAAATTTCCAAGAATCCACTTTATCTTTCCCAAACAGGAAGTGCTCCAGCGGCCATTTTAGGAGCATTGGCGCTCATTCTTGGAAAACAATAATGCGTTTAAATTTCCCTTGAAAGTGTATGAAATGGAAAACAATGATGGGATGAACTTCCCTCTGAAAGTGTGTGAAATAGAATACAATGGGGGAATTAACACACAAAAAAAAAGTATATGAAACAATCGTGTACTGCCAAAAAAAAAAAAAAAAAAGGGGCCCCTAAAGATTTAGGCTTTTCTTGCTTTATGTATGGATTAAATAAACTCTAAAGCTTTTTATTTACTACAAGCTGCTTTTTGACTTTTTATGGATCACCAGAGTGCCAGCCCTAAATATTTGGCCTAATCCTGAACTGAACATTAGATTTGGTGCATCCGTGATTTATATAATATACTATGGATGAACCAAACCCCCGAATCCATCCCGATTGATTCGCCCAAATACCGCACCAAATCTGAATTAGCATATGCTAATATTCTTCTGTTACTTTGAACAGGTAAACAAGAAACACGTGGAGGAACAGATAGAAGAACACAACAAACGGATAGAGAAACTAGAGGAATACATAAACACTTGCCTGTATGTATTGTATCTTAACATTGGATTCTTTTAGGCCTTGGCATTATCTTATTTTAGATCAGTTCAGTATGGGTCTGTATGTGGGTGTATAGATAGGTCAGTGTGGGTCTGTATGTGAGTGGATAGATAGGTCAGTGTGGGTCTGTATGTGGGTGTATAGATAGGTCAGTGTGGGTCTGTATGTGAGTGGATAGATAGGTCAGTGTGGGTCTGTATGTGGGTGTATAGATAGGTCAGTGTGTGTCTGTATGTGGGTGTATAGATAGGTCACTGTGGGTCTGTATGTGAGTGGATAGATAGGTCAGTGTGGGTCTGTATGTGAGTGGATAGGTCACTGTGGGTCTGTATGTGAGTGGATAGATAGGTCAGTGTGGGTCTGTATGTGAGTGGATAGGTCAGTATGGGTCTGTATGTGAGTGGATAGATAGGTCAGTGTGGGTCTGTATGTGAGTGGATAGATAGGTCAGTGTGGGTCTGTATGTGGGTGTATAGATAGGTCAGTGTGTGTCTGTATGTGGGTGTATAGATAGGTCAGTGTGGGTCTGTATGTGAGTGGATAGATAGGTCAGTATGGGTCTGTATGTGAGTGGATAGGTCAGTGTGGGTCTGTATGTGAGTGGATAGGTCAGTGTGGGTCTGTATGTGAGTGGATAGGTCAGTATGGGTCTGTATGTGAGTGGATAGATAGGTCGGTGTGGGTCTGTATGTGAGTGGATAGATAGGTCAGTGTGGGTCTGTATGTGAGTGGATAGATAGGTCAGTATGGGTCTGTATGTGAGTGGATAGGTCAGTATGGGTCTGTATGTGAGTGGATAGATAGGTCAGTATGGGTCTGTATGTGAGTGGATAGGTCAGTATGGGTCTGTATGTGAGTGGATAGATAGGTCAGTGTGGGTCTGTATGTGAGTGGATAGATAGGTCAGTGTGGGTCTGTATGTGAGTGGATAGGTCAGTATGGGTCTGTATGTGAGTGGATAGATAGGTCAGTATGGGTCTGTATGTGAGTGGATATATAGGTTAGTATGGGTCTGTATGCGAGTGTATAGATAGGTTAGTATGGGTTTATGTGGGTGCTGGGTTCACTTGGAAGGGCTGAACTTGATGGACTTTGCGCTTTTTTGAACCCTTGTGATGACACCGACAACTCTCTTGTTAAAGTAAATCTATTGAAGAGCAAAGACCTCAGGAGGAGCAACTGGCTGGGGAAATTAAAGCTAGCAAGCAGCGAATGGTAGAGATCAACGAGCAGCTGAACAGTATTGTTGGAGAGCTGCAAAATGCCCGTATTGATTTCCACGAAGGAAGTAGGCAGAAGAGGAAAGCAGAGGTCCTGGAAAGCATGAAACGAATGTATCCTGACGCTGTGGTACGTAACATTGTGCTCGTGGCCCTGCTGATCAGGTGACTAAAGGCGGCCATACATTTTGGCTTGTCTTGTGAAGCTATTTATTTCATCTGATACACTTTGGGGCTCATTTACTAACCACTGATTTTTAATTTTCCATGAAAAAAAATTATGACGTTTTAGTAAATCTGCCCCTTTGTTTTGACTTTCCTTATTTTTGTATTTATTTAAAGTTTGGCAGATTATTTGAGCTCTGCCACCCAATTCATAAAAAGTACCAGCTGGCAGTTACCAAGGTGTTCGGCAAATACATGAACGCCATCATCGTATCTACAGTGCAGGTTGCTAGAGACTGCGTCAAATTTCTTAAAGAGGAAAGGGCGGAGCCCGAGACTTTCCTCGCCTTGGATTATTTGGATGTAAGTTATTTTTATTACTTTTTGTATTTGCTTTTTCTTCCCCTGGAACTTTAACGGGGGTGATTTATCAACGGTCGAGTTTAATTTTTTTCTCGATTCGAGCTTTTTTGCTCTTAAAAAACTCCCAATTCGAGTTATGGTTCGACAACTCAAATGTCTGGTTTTTGTGCAAATTAATCGATTTGGAAAATCAAACTCAAATTCACAAATTTGAAAATTGATAAGTAAGCTCCTAAAAGTTTATTGATCTGACAGCTAAAGGTGGCCTTACAGGGGCAGATTTATGCTGCTTATCTGCCCGTGTATGCCCCACCCCCCTGTGATGGCAAAATAAAAAAAATCCTGGAGATGTTTAATATCTGTAGATAAGTAAATCAGATTTTGCTCAATTTTTAGATAAAACAAATCAATGAAAAGCTGAGAGAAATAAAAGGCGCCAAGATGATGGTTGATGTCATACAAACTGTAAGCGCCCCTCTGAAGAAAGTGATCCAGTTTGTGTGCGGCAACGGACTGGTTTGTGATACGGTGAAGGAAGCAAAACGGATTGCGTTTGATGGACCTGAACGATTAAAGGTTAGTAAACCATTAGTATACCATTAGTAAAAATACTATCCACTGTTAAATAACCACAGGAAGAGGAGGGGCCATCCTGTGGGTATTTAACACAGGATTGTATTTGTACTAATAGGCTTGATACTGGGCTGGATTGAAGCCCAAAATGTTGCCTTTGGCTGCTGTTTTTATCATTTTTGCATTTACCCACCCAGGCAGAGGGTACAGCATGCACCTGGGGTTACAAGAAGCTGACTTCCACTGTGTAGCACATCCTAATTGATTTTAAGGGCGCAGATCCAGGGGCAGGTAGGAGTGCAGGGCGGAGAGGACGCAGATTGGAGAAACTCTGGAGGACGAAGTGGTTGAAGACTAGGACAAGGACAGGATGGAGCAGACGAAGACCAGGACAGGACAGAGCAGGCAAAGACTAGAGACAGGACAGGACGGAGCAGACGAAGACCAGGACAGGATGGAGCAGACGACCAGGACAGGACAGGACAGAGCGGGCAAAGACTAGAGACAGGACAGGACGGAGCAGACGAAGACCAGGACAGGACAGAGCGGGCAAAGACTAGAGACAGGACAGGACGGAGCAGGCGAAGACCAGGACAGGGCCGAGCGGGCAAAGACTAGAGACAGGACAGGATGGAGCAGACGAAGACCAGGACAGGACAGAGCGGGCAAAGACTAGAGACAGGACAGGACGGAGCAGGCGAAGACCAGGACAGGGCCGAGCGGGCAAAGACTAGAGACAGGACAGGATGGAGCAGACGAAGACCAGGACAGGACAGAGCGGGCAAAGACTAGAGACAGGACAGGATGGAGCAGACGAAGACCAGGACAGGACAGAGCAGCAAAGACTAGAGACAAGACAGGAGTGAGCGAGCGAAGACTAGGACCAGGACCGAGCGGGCGAAAACTAGGACCAGAAAAGGACAGGATGGAGCGGATGAAGACTAGAACCAGGACAGGACGGAGCAGGTGAAGACTAGGACCAGAACAGGATGGAGCGGGCAAAGACTAGGACCAGGACAGGACAGGATGGAGTGAGCGAAGAATAGGACCAGGACAGAGTGGGCGAAGACTAGGACAAGAACAGGACAGGATGGAGCGGGAGAAGGCTAGAACCAGGACAGGACGGAGCAGGCGAAGACTTGAACCAGGACAAGACAGAGCAGCCGAAGACTAGGACCAGAACAGAATGGAGCGGGCGAAGACTAGGACCAGGACAGGACAGGATGGAGCGAGCGAAGACTAGGCCAGGACAGGACGAAGCAGGCGAAGACTAGAACCAGGACAGGACAGAGCAGCCGAAGACTAGGACCAGAACAGAATGGAGTGGGCGAAGACTAGGACCAGGACAGGATGGAGCGAGCGAAGACTAGGCCAGAACAGGACGGAGCAGGCGAAGACTAGAACCAGGACAGGATGGAGCGGGTAAAGACTAGGGACAGGATGGAGCAGGCAAGGACCAGGACAGGACTCGAGCAAAGGCAGGAACAAGAGCAGAACAGGGGTGAAACTAGAACAGGACATGGCTAGGAACGGTCCTGATACAGACACGGAAAAGGAGCCAGAGCAGGGAACAAGAGCTAGGGGCAAGCCGCAGTGCTCAATGTGCAGCCAGTACTCAGGCCCGAAATGTGAGGAGGGCTGGGCTTATATAGGGCAGAGTCAGCCCTGATTGGCTGAACCCACCTAACCACTAAGGCTGCTGGGGTGACAATACCCAGTATACAGGTGCATGGGAGAATAAATGATCAATGAGCTGTTGCCAGCTGCTCTCCTGGCTCAGTGGTTAGGGGTCCCAGCCCTGGGAGCATAGCAGTATCTAGGTTCTTAAGCAGTTAATATCTCTAAATACATTAAGAATTCTACATTCTGCAACGATGTATTGATGTTACGATGTAACCTCTTAGGGGTATTCAGTACAATAGAGAGGCATTCTGCTTCCCCCTATATATTCCCCTGTATGTTTCCCCCACGTTACCCAACTGATAATGGAAATGTCAAATATTCCGATTCAGGCGGTCGCTCTAGACGGGACGCTTTTTTTGAAATCTGGCGTCATATCCGGCGGATCGAGTGATCTGAGATATAAAGCTAAACGCTGGGATGAGAAGGAGATCAACGAACTGAAAGAGAAAAGGGATGCGCTAATGGCCGAATTGAAAGTACGTACAGCAGCCATATTGGTTATTCTACCGTCCCTAGGGGCTCATTTACTAACCATCGATTTTTTTTTTATTTTAAATCTCGCAGAGAAAATACCCTACAACTTTTCCGAGATTTACTATGTTTCTAAACCTCTAAAAATCCGAATTCGACAATTTGCGTTGTTAAACTGAGTTCATGTATAAGCCAATGGCAGAAGTTCCTTTCCTTGAATTTCTTTTTTTTGTCTCTGAACTTTAGAGATTTCACTGGGTTTTACCAGAAAATTAAAAAATTTGTGGAAAATTTTTGGCCGAAAACTCAACTTTTTCGAATTGGCGCAGCAACAGTTCAATAAAATCGGGATTTTCGCTGCCACAATTTGAAAAAAGTCGATTTTTTACAACTTTTGCTTGAGACTTTTTTTTTTAGTAAATATTAGACATTCAGGAGAACAAATTTAGTTGAATTTGAAAATTTAAAAAAATGAGAATTTCACTTACCTCTTATCGTAAATTCCATTTCTTCTAGTCCCGACATGTCAGTACGCATGGGCAGTATTGCCCCCACAGCTAGGAGGTAGGACCTATATACTAAAGCCAATCAAAATGAACCCTTACCTATAAGACCATGTGACTTCCTCCTCACCACTGTTATACATTTGCCAAGCAAATAATTGGGATGGGAAACCCCGTACTGACATGTCGGGACTAGAAGAAATGGAATTTACCATAAGAGGTAAGTGAAATTCTCATTTTCTTCTTCGTCCCTACCATGTCAGTACGCATGGGATCTACAAAGCCATGCCCCTAAAAAATAAGGGGTGGGGATAATAATATCAACAGATGCTAAAAACAAAATTAACCCTTTAAGTGCCAAGGGACGTAGATTCTACGTCCCAGGTACCAAGGGACCAAAGTGCCATGGGACGTAGAATCTACGTCCAATGGCACTGTCGGGTTTACAAGCGCTGCGCTCGCTTTTAAAGCAGCGCAGCGCTTGTAAACCCCTCAGATCCCCCTAGGCAACGAGCAAAGCAGCACATACTCACCGATCCGGGTCCCCGAGCCGCACCGATCGGTCGCTCCAGCCAATGACAGCAGTGGACACGCGTTGATGACGTGTCCACTGCTGTCCCTTTAAATAGCGCCGCCTACTGTCGGCTCCCTCACTCCTGCTGCGCACTTCGGACGAGATGGAGCTCCCCTGCTGCCTTCCTGCTGGATTGATCGCCCCTGATCGCCCCTGATCGTCTGCCTGCCTTGGGTAAGCTGAACTACAACTCTCTACCACTGTTTATTTTGCTTATTTCTATCTCAACTGTCTAAAAAATTTTTTTTTTTTTTTTTTTGCATTTTTTCTTCTATCTTTGTCATTATTACACTTTTGTACACATACACACTGATTTACAACTTTCCCAAGCACACACAGACACTTACACACACACTTACACTTACACTTTTTTTTTTTTTTTTTTTTTTTTTTTCTTTCTTTCTTTTCTTTTCTTTCTGTCTTTGCTTTCTTTGGCAGTCTTTTTTTTACTAAAACTTTATTTCTGATCTTGCTCTATAATTATCTGATTTATTTGGTTGCATTTTAGTGTTTTTTGGCATTTTCATAATTGATTTCTGTTTTTGAATTATTCTATTGCACTGTAACTTTTTGTATTGCTATTGGGTGCTGAATTTGCAGTGACGTTGGTGGATCCAGGGCTCTGACCACCGATTTCATTGCAATTATTGTTCTTCTGTTGGTTTAGGTGGTTTTATTGGATTTTACGGTGTTTTATCTTTGCATTGTTCTTTATTGTGTGTTTAGTGCCCCCAAAAAGGTTGCTTTTGCAGTGACATTGGTGGATCCAGGGCTCTTACCGATTTCATTGCAACTATTGTTCTTTGATTGCTTTTAGTGGTTTTATTCCATTTGATTTCAGTTGTTCTAGAAAGGTCCAGAGGTGCTAAGATTGTTCTGGTAGTTTCTATTGCCAAGGGTTAGGCTGATGCCACACGAGGCGTAGGGCTGATTTTTTCAGCAAGTGGAAAAACGCTTGCCGAAAATTCAGCCCTACGCCTGCTACTTGTTCCTGCACCCGAATGAATGGGATACGCTCGGGTGCAGGCACGTGTAGCCGATATACGCATGAAAACGCGAGACTTTGCATTCTCACGCGTTTTCATGCGTATATCGGCTACATGTGCCTGCACCCGAGCGTATCCCATTCATTCGGGTGCAGGCAAAAAAAAAGGGGTGCATAGAGTGCAGCCCCAATATTATGCATTTTCAGGTTTGGCGGCCATGTACTTATGTGCAACCAGACATAGGTATCGTTTTATTCAGGGGAACTTGCAGATTGATGGTTAGTAAGTTTTTGGTAGTTGCCATGGAGATTTTGGGGAGAAATCTAGGTTTTTTATCTGGTTTTTCCTTGATTTCTGACCAAAATCTAGGTTTGTATCTGGTTTTTCCTTGATTTCTGACCAAAGCGCTGACTTCTGCAAGGGACTGCGGCCACAATTTTCCATGTAGAAAGAGAAGAGTGGCGTCTCTGAATAGCTGAAGGTGTGCACTTTTCGTAAATATATAGATTGTGGGGGTTATCTCACAGGTAGGGGGGGTTAACAGTGAAAAACTGCAGGTAGTGCACATAGAGCGCAGCCCCCAAAATTTCAACTGAAATTGCCCTTATGCATTGCCCCTGTTTGGGGGCATTTGGTGGCCACGTCTTTATGTGCACCCATACATATGGGGTATCGTTTTATTCAGGGGAACTTGCAAATTGAGGTTTAGTAAGTTTTTGGTAGTTGCCATGGAGATTTTGGGGAGAAATCTAGGTTTTTTATCTGGTTTTTCCTTGATTTCTGACCAAAATCTAGGTTTGTATCTGGTTTTTCCTTGATTTCTGACCCAAGCACTGACTTCTGCAAGGGACTACGGCCACAATTTTCCATGTAGAAAGAGAAGAGTGGCGTCTCTGAATAGCTGAAGGTGTGCACTTTTCGTAAATATATAGATTGTGGGGGTTATCTCACAGGTAGGGGGGGTTAACACTGAAAAACTGCAGGTAGTGCACATAGAGCGCAGCCCCCAAAATTTCAACTGAAATTGCCCTTATGCATTGCCCCTGTTTGGGGGCATTTGGTGGCCACGTCTTTATGTGCACCCATACATATGGGGTATCGTTTTATTCAGGGGAACTTGCAGATTGATGGTTAGTAAGTTTTTGTTAGTTGCCATGGATATTTTGGGGAGAAATCTAGGTTTGTATCTGGTTTTTCCTTGATTTCTGACCAAAGCGCTAACTTCTGCAAGGGACTGCGGCCACAATTTTCCATGTAGAAAGAGGAGAGTGGCGTCTCTGAATAGCTGAAGGTGTGCACTTTTCAGAAATATATAGTTTGCGGGGGTTATTTCACAGGTATGGGGGTGTTTAGACTAAATAACTGCAGATAGAGCACAGCCCCCCCTTATGCATTGCCCCTGTTTGGGGGCATTTGGTGGCCACGTCTTTATGTGCACCCATACATATGGGGTATCGTTTTATTCAGGGGAACTTGCAGATTGATGGTTAGTAAGTTTTTGTTAGTTGCCATGGATATTTTGGGGAGAAATCTAGGTTTGTATCTGGTTTTTCCTTGATTTCTGACCAAAGCGCTAACTTCTGCAAGGGACTGCGGCCACAATTTTCCATGTAGAAAGAGGAGAGTGGCGTCTCTGAATAGCTGAAGGTGTGCACTTTTCAGAAATATATAGTTTGCGGGGGTTATTTCACAGGTATGGGGGTGTTTAGACTAAATAACTGCAGATAGAGCACAGCCCCCCCTTATGCATTGCCCCTGTTTGGGGGCATTTGGTGGCCACGTCTTTATGTGCACCCATACATATGGGGTATCGTTTTATTCAGGGGAACTTGCAAATTGAGGTTTAGTAAGTTTTTGGTAGTTGCCATGGAGATTTTGGGGAGAAATCTAGGTTTTTATCTGGTTTTTCCTTGATTTCTGACCAAAATCTAGTGTTGTATCTGGTTTTTCCTTGATTTCTGACCAAAGCGCTGACTTCTGCAAGGGACTGCGGCCACAATTTTCCATGTAGAAAGAGAAGAGTGGTGTCTCTGAATAGCTGAAGGTGTGCACTTTTCGTAAATATATAGATTGTGGGGGTATCTCACAGGTAGGGGGGGTTATCACTGAAAAACTGCAGGTAGTGCACATAGAGCACAGCCCCCAAAATTTCAACTGAAATTGCCCTTATGCATTGCCCCTGTTTTGGGGCATTTGGTGGCCACGTCTTTATGTGCACCCATACATATGGGGTATCGTTTTATTCAGGGGAACTTGCAGATTGATGGTTAGTAAGTTTTTGGTAGTTGCCATGGAGATTTTGGGGAGAAATCTAGGTTTGTATCTAGTTTTTCCTTGATTTCTGACCAAAGCGCTGACTTCTGCAAGGGACTGCGGCCACAATTTTCCATGTAGAAAGAGAAGAGTGGTGTCTCTGAATAGCTGAAGGTTTGCACTTTTCGTAAATATATAGATTGTGGGGGTTATCTCACAGGTAGGGGGGGTTAACACTGAAAAACTGCAGGTAGTGCACATAGAGCGCAGCCCCCAAAATTTCAACTGAAATTGCCCTTATGCATTGCCCCTGTTTTGGGGCATTTGGTGGCCACGTCTTTATGTGCACCCATACATATGGGGTATCGTTTTATTCAGGGGAACTTGCAGATTGATGGTTAGTAAGTTTTTGGTAGTTGCCATGGAGATTTTGGGGAGAAATCTAGGTTTTTTATCTGGTTTTTCCTTGATTTCTGACCAAAATCTAGTGTTGTATCTGGTTTTTCCTTGATTTCTGACCAAAGCGCTGACTTCTGCAAGGGACTGCGGCCACAATTTTCCATGTAGAAAGAGAAGAGTGGTGTCTCTGAATAGCTGAAGGTGTGCACTTTTCAGAAATATATAGTTTGCGGGGGTTATTTCACAGGTATGGGGGTGTTTAGACTAAATAACTGCAGATAGAGCACAGCCCCCCCTTATGCATTGCCCCTGTTTGGGGGCATTTGGTGGCCACGTCTTTATGTGCACCCATACATATGGGGTATCGTTTTATTCAGGGGAACTTGCAAATTGAGGTTTAGTAAGTTTTTGGTAGTTGCCATGGAGATTTTGGGGAGAAATCTAGGTTTTTATCTGGTTTTTCCTTGATTTCTGACCAAAATCTAGTGTTGTATCTGGTTTTTCCTTGATTTCTGACCAAAGCGCTGACTTCTGCAAGGGACTGCGGCCACAATTTTCCATGTAGAAAGAGAAGAGTGGTGTCTCTGAATAGCTGAAGGTGTGCACTTTTCGTAAATATATAGATTGTGGGGGTATCTCACAGGTAGGGGGGGTTATCACTGAAAAACTGCAGGTAGTGCACATAGAGCACAGCCCCCAAAATTTCAACTGAAATTGCCCTTATGCATTGCCCCTGTTTTGGGGCATTTGGTGGCCACGTCTTTATGTGCACCCATACATATGGGGTATCGTTTTATTCAGGGGAACTTGCAGATTGATGGTTAGTAAGTTTTTGGTAGTTGCCATGGAGATTTTGGGGAGAAATCTAGGTTTGTATCTAGTTTTTCCTTGATTTCTGACCAAAGCGCTGACTTCTGCAAGGGACTGCGGCCACAATTTTCCATGTAGAAAGAGAAGAGTGGTGTCTCTGAATAGCTGAAGGTTTGCACTTTTCGTAAATATATAGATTGTGGGGGTTATCTCACAGGTAGGGGGGGTTAACACTGAAAAACTGCAGGTAGTGCACATAGAGCGCAGCCCCCAAAATTTCAACTGAAATTGCCCTTATGCATTGCCCCTGTTTTGGGGCATTTGGTGGCCACGTCTTTATGTGCACCCATACATATGGGGTATCGTTTTATTCAGGGGAACTTGCAGATTGATGGTTAGTAAGTTTTTGGTAGTTGCCATGGAGATTTTGGGGAGAAATCTAGGTTTTTTATCTGGTTTTTCCTTGATTTCTGACCAAAATCTAGTGTTGTATCTGGTTTTTCCTTGATTTCTGACCAAAGCGCTGACTTCTGCAAGGGACTGCGGCCACAATTTTCCATGTAGAAAGAGAAGAGTGGTGTCTCTGAATAGCTGAAGGTGTGCACTTTTCGTAAATATATAGATTGTGGGGGTTATCTCACAGGTAGGGGGGGTTATCACTGAAAAACTGCAGGTAGTGCACATAGAGCGCAGCCCCCAAAATTTCAACTGAAATTCCCCTTATGCATTGCCCCTGTTTTGGGGCATTTGGTGGCCACGTCTTTATGTGCACCCATACATATGGGGTATCGTTTTATTCAGGGGAACTTGCAGATTGATGGTTAGTAAGTTTTTGGTAGTTGCCATGGAGATTTTGGGGAGAAATCTAGGTTTGTATCTGGTTTTTCCTTGATTTCTGACCAAAGCGCTAACTTCTGCAAGGGACTGCGGCCACAATTTTCCATGTAGAAAGAGGAGAGTGGCGTCTCTGAATAGCTGAAGGTGTGCACTTTTCAGAAATATATAGTTTGCGGGGGTTATTTCACAGGTAGGGGGGGTTAACACTGAAAAACTGCAGGTAGTGCACATAGAGCGCAGCCCCCAAAATTTCAACTGAAATTGCCCTTATGCATTGCCCCTGTTTTGGGGCATTTGGTGGCCACGTCTTTATGTGCACCCATACATATGGGGTATCGTTTTATTCAGGGGAACTTGCAGATTGATGGTTAGTAAGTTTTTGGTAGTTGCCATGGAGATTTTGGGGAGAAATCTAGGTTTTTTATCTGGTTTTTCCTTGATTTCTGACCAAAGCGCTGACTTCTGCAAGGGACTGCGGCCACAATTTTCCATGTAGAAAGAGAAGAGTGGTGTCTCTGAATAGCTGAAGGTGTGCACTTTTCAGAAATATATAGTTTGTGGGGGTTATTTCACAGGTAGGGGGGTTAACACTGAAAAACTGCAGGAAGTGCACATAGAGCGCAGCCCCCACATTTTTAGCTGTAATTGCCCTTGTGCATTGCCCCTGCTTTGGAGTGTTTGGTGCCCATGTCTTTATGTGCACCCATACATATGGGGCATCATTTTATTCAGGAGAAGTTTGTCTTTCAAATATGCCTTTGTTAGAAAATTTTTATGAGATTTTTTTTTCTGTCAAATCCACATTTGATCATGCGTCCAAGTTTACGTTTTAGAAAAAAAAAAAAATGTCATAAAAAGTTCCAAATTTCACAATGCACTGACAAAAGGTATTTGGCTTTTGAGTGAAAACTACATTGCACCTAGAAACCTGAAGGTCTGTAGTTTCTAAAGATACCAAACATGAGGGGATATTTTAGATTTACATATAAGTTATGCTGCATTAACTGTTACAAGCGCTTTTCTGCTTTGTTCTGGTGTGATATTGTACTAAGTATTGCCTTAGTTTGGGGGTTACTTCTGGACAGGAACTGTGGGGTACCACCACATATTTGGTATCGTTGGAATTGGGAGTATCAGGGCTTTTACAAACAATAAAAAAAAGTGAGTAAAATTAACTTTTCTATGGAAAAAAACCTCAAAATATACAGAAATTTTTCATAATTTTATTTTTTTTTTACATATTTCACCCAAAATACACATCATATCTCCAGAAAAGTTATAAAATTTGGTATGTATGTCGAAGCCCAATTAGTGACGAAAAAAACGATATATAATTTCCCTAGTTTCGTGGAGGTTTTCCTACCAAAAAACATTGTTAAAGTGAATGAGTACAAAATGCTTAAAAAACGTCTGGCACTGGGGGGAACCGAAATGACGAATTCGGCTGGCACTTAAAGGGTTAAGCGTCACAAGAAAAAACTGACCATTCCCTGCTACAAGAATCCTCTCAGGGACCAGAGGGATTTCCACACTATGGTTGCCATAAACATCCAAGCAAGATTTTTAGAGTTCACCATTTGATAAATACATTTCTAAAAATTCCATAGGAATGAGTAGAACAATGGGTGAGTTTTACTAACCATCAATTTTGTATTTTATACTCGATTTGGTTATTTTTTATAAAAAGTTGCAGAGAAAAACGCTGCGACTTTTCCGGGTTAAACTTGCCGAGTTCATGTAGAAGCCAATGGCTTCTTTAGTCTCGAAACTTTTGGGTTTTACCCGAAACGTCGCCTTTCCCGAATTATCACAGCAACAACTCGATAAATTAGGGTTTTTAGCAGCGGCAACTGGAAAAAGTCGAGTTATTTACGACTTTTCCTTGCAACTTTTAGTAAATATTGGACATTCAGGAAAATGAGTTTTAGTTGAAAATATAGAATTTGTAGAGTTTAAGCACATCTGCCCCTAAATGTATTAAGCTCTAAACACACATTTGAATAAATCTGTCCCTCTGGGGGTGATTTATCAACGGTCGAGTTGATAAATCACCCCCAGAGAGGCAGATTTATTCAAGTGTCCTTTGACTGGGCAGCAGATGATTGGCCCATGTTTAGGGGGCCATAACAAAGGCTTCTTGACTGATATCTGCTCAGGAATTGGCCGAATACCTATTACATCTGTAACGAGATTCACAATGAGCATTTTTCTGTTTTTATCCCTTCAGGAGCTGATTAAGTTACAGAGAAGGGAGAGCGATTTAAAGCAACTTCAAGCTCAGCTGCAAGGAACCCAGACGCGCATGAAGTATTCACAGAGCGAAGTGGAAGTCGTTAAAAAGAAACATCTGGCTAATTGCTCTATGGTGGGAAATGAGCGGGAATAAACTCCTCCATTCAAACTGCATATTTATCAAAACCTGTTATCATCTAAACAGCATAAGGGGCGCTTCACCATTGAGTTTTAGTACGATGTAGAGAGTCAAATTCTGAGACAATTTGCAATTGGTCTTCATTTATAATTATTTGTAGTTGTTTCATTATTTAAATAACACACAGATTTACTAAAATTCTATAAATTCTCATTTTTTTTATATTTTCAAATTCAACTAAACTCGTTTTACCAAATGTTCAATGTTTGCTAAGAAAACTCAACTTTTTTGAATTGTCACCGGGAAAATCCCGAATTTATCAAGTTGTCACTGAGATAATTCGCAGTCGAGTTTTTGGGTAACACCCAGAGACAAAAGAAAGGGAAGGGACCTCTGCCATTGGCTTCTACATGAACTCGGGAAGTTTAACCTGTCGAATTCGGATTTTTAGACGCATAATAAATCTTGGAAAAGTGGCAGCGTTTTTCTGGTTGCTAGGGTCCAGATTACCTTAGCAACCAGAGAATGGTTTGAAAGCAACAAGAACAATAAAACTGGAGCCTCACAGAGCAATAAGGTTTGGCTGCCGGGGTCAGTGACCCCCATTTGAAAGCTGCAAAGAGTCAGAAGAAGAAGGAAAATAATTCAAAAACTATAAAAAATGAAGACCAATTGAAAAGTTGCTTAGAATTGTTCATTCTATAACATACTAACAGTTAAATTAAAGGTGAACAGTCCCCTTAATCTTTTTAAATGTATTAAATCAGCGCCTTTTGTGCATTTGCCCCACATTATATATAGAGTATTGATCATAAATCAGCGTATAAAATGAATGTTTTTTTTTTTTTTTTTTTCAATAATCATAGGAAAAATCCCGGCTAGACAGCGAGTTGGCGAACTTTGCTTCTCAGCTCACGATGCTCAGAGAGGAACTCGATGTCCATGGAACGAAGATCGGAGACATTCAGGAGCAAATGAATCAGGTGAATAGAATTATATGTGGCCCATGTAGGCAGCAACATGTAGGGGCCCATTTACTTATATTTACTTTATGTTTTGGTTTTTTTTGAGATTTACGTAATTTACTATTGTTTCCAGATTTTATACATTTTCAAAGGGAAGTTAATCTCATAATTGTTTCCGTTTTCACACATTTTCAAGGGGAAGTTAATAACATAATTGTTTCCGTTTTCACACATTTTCAAGGGGAAGTTAATCTCATAATTGTTTCCGTTTTCACACATTTTCAAAGGGAAGTTAATAACATAATTGTTTCCGTTTTCACACATTTTCAAAGGGAAGTTAATCTCATAATTGTTTCCGTTTTCACACATTTTCAAGGGGAAGTTAATAACATAATTGTTTCCGTTTTCACACATTTTCAAGGGGAAGTTAATCTCATAATTGTTTCCGTTTTCACACATTTTCAAAGGGAAGTTAATCTAATAATTGTTTCCGTTTTCACACATTTTCAAGGGGAAGTTAATCACATAATTGTTTTCAATTTCACACATTTTCAAAGGGAAGTTAATCCCATCATTGTTTTCGATTTCACACACTTTCAAGGGAAATTAATCCCATCATTGTTTCTGTTTTCACACATTTTCAAGGGGAAGTTAATCACATACTTGTTTTCTATTTCCCCCATTTTCAAGGGGAAGTTAATCCCATCGTTTTCTATTTCACCCAGTTTCAAGTGAAACTGTTTTCGATTTTACACACTTTCAAAGGGAAATGAATCCCATGATTGTTTTCAATTACACACACTTTCAAGGGGAAGTTAATCCCATCGTGTTTCCGTTTTCACACATTTTCAAGGGGAAGTTAATCCCATCATTGTTTTTTTTTTCACACATTTTCAAGGGGAAGTTAATCATATACTTGTTTTCTATTTCCCCCATTTTCAAGGGGAAGTTAATCCCATCGTGAAACTTAAACACATTATTGTTTTCCAATGCTCCTAAAATGGCCACTGGAGCACTTCCTGTTTGGGAAAAATAAAGAGAATTTGTGGAAATAAACATCCGTTTAAATTGTACAATTTTTTCGAGCAATGGCAATATATTCTCCAAAATTTCATAAAACTTTCACCAAAATTCTCACATTTTTGGAGAAACTTTTGTACGATCAACTTACAAATGACAGTTACAAATACATAATTGATCGGATTTTTTTCTTCAAAAAACTCTCAGGAGTTTATGTGAGTTTCTAAAAAAACTTTCACCAAAATTCTCACATTTTTGGAGAAACTTTTGTACGATCAACTTACAAATGACAGTGAGTTTCTAAAAACAAAAAAATCTGATTTTTAGTAAATCTGCCCCTAAGTATCAAGCTCTAAAATCACATTTTGATAAATCTGCCCCTAAACTTATGTCACAATTCCTCCTGGAAGGTAGAGGACCGAGTGTTTAAAGATTTCTGCGAGGCAATCGGGGTGCCGAATATTCGCGCGTACGAGGAAGAATATGTCCAACAGCAGCAGGAAATGGACAAGAAAAGGTTGTGCACATTGATAAATATCGCAAAATGCATTTTATGGCTGTTTTTGGGGGGGTCCATTTATCTTGCATATTTAATTCCCCCTTTTTTCTGTTACTGAGATACTTTCTTCCTACTGGCAGACTGGAATTTGACAACCAGAAGACAAGATTAGGGATCCAGCTGGAATACATTCGGGGGCAGCTGGAAAAGGGGAGGAGCAACATAGACAAGTCAAAGCAAACCTTGCAGAAGGAAGAAGGTGATAAAGTCAGGCTGAAAAAGGTAATGGAAGTGGCAAACTGCCCCAGGGTTTATACAAAGGTCCGTCTCCAGTAATTGGGCTCGGGTTTAGTGATACCCAGGGCCCCCATCAGAAACTTCAGGGCCCCACACAAGTTATTTATATGGGGCCCCCCATGAACACAAGCGCTCAGTACCAACATCCTGACCCCGTCCCTTTTGTGCGCAAAATAAACAGCTGATATGATTCTATAATGAGCAGTTCATATAAAGAGTTCCACTGATTAATGTGCTAATAAGTCAGTCAATTTATTGGGGGTCAGTGGGGTTTGCCCTAAGTTTAACCCCTTCCCACCTACCTGCCCCTGCTCTGCGATGTCATTGCTGGATATGGAAGTTACATACGTTATTGCATAAGTTATGGAAACTGCATAAGTTTAGGGTCCCAATGATGTTACTGTGGGGCCCAATAACCAGTCAGTAGTAGTTCATATAAATAGTAGCAATAATTAATGAGCTAATAAGTCACTCAGGTCATTGGGGGGCAGTGGGATTTACCTTCAGCTATTAATTAATTGTAGGACAGTGGGATTTACTTTCAGCTATTAATCGATGAGGGGGCAGTGGGGTTCGTCCCTACAAAGTTCTCTGCATTGGCTGTTGCTTGATACGCAAGTTACTTTTTACAGAAGTTACCGGCCAGGCCCCCTTACAGAAGAAGATATTAAGGGGCCCGGCACAACTGTACCCCCTCTTCCCCTCTGATGGGGGCCCTAGTGATCCAATAGTGACTTTGAAAGGTTTAAAATGCTTTCTATAAAGTAAGAATGTACCATCTTATTCAGGAAGAAGAGCAGTGTATGAAAGCAGTGGACAAGGCTATGGCGCAGCAACAACAGTTCAAAAACAACTTCACCTTTAAGAAATCCGAAGTTGCCGATGCCCAGAAAAAAGTCGAAGAAGCGAGAAAGGCCCTATTGAATGTGAATAGGTAACGTGCCCATATTTCTCTTATATAAAACTAGAGATTTTCGGAAAGGAATAAACTTTTTTTTTTTTTTTTTATCCTAGAGAGATGAGCAAAAAGCAAAAAGAAGCAGCGGTGATCGAGAACTCGGTAGAACAAAAAAAGATAGAAAGACACAACTTACTCCTGGATTGCAAAGTCCAAGATATCCAGATAATTCTCCTGACAGGATCCTTGGACGATATCACTGAAATAGAGGTGAATGCTTATACGCAGGGCATGGCTTTCAACAAGGAGCAGTGAGTTCCTTGGGAACTAAATGACTCTTACACAGCAAATAATTCCCTCTGCCATTTAACATTTTATTCTTGAACCAACAAATGTATTTGTAGCTGTAATATTGGTGTGTAGGCGCCATCTCAGTGCATTGTGCCTGAGTCTGAGCTTTCAGCCAGCGCTACACATTAGAACTGCTTTCAGCTAACCTATTGTTTCTCCTACTCCCATGTAACTGGAGGAGTCCCGAGCCGGACTTGGATTTCTTACTATTGAGTGCTATTCTGATACCTACTGGGAGCTGCTATCTTGCTCCCTTCCCATTGTTCTGCTGATTGGCTGCTGGGGGTGAGGGGGGGGGATATCACTCCAACTTGCAGGGCAGCAGTAAAGTGTGACTGAAGTTTATCAGAGCACAGGTCACATGGCTGCGGCTGTCACTGGAAATGTCAGGGCCTATTGTGAGTCCCAGCCTGAGCCTGGCTGTAGGTTACTAGGCCAGGACAGCCTTTTCTTTTGTTGCTGTATAATCCCAATATACATTTTATGGAGCTTAGATTGTAAGCTCACTGGGGCAGGGACTGATGGGGATGTGATAGGGACCTTAGATTGTAAGCTCACTGGGGCAGGGGCTGATGGGAATGGGATAGGGACCTTAGATTGTAAATTCACTTGGTCAGGGACTGATGGGAATGTGATAGGGACCTTAGATTGTAAATTCACTGGGGCAGGGGCTGATGGGAATGTGATAGGGACCTCAGATTGTAAGCTCACTGGGGCAGGGACTGATGGGAATGGGATAGGGACCTTAGATTGTAAGCTCACTGGGGCAGGGGCTGATGGGAATGTGATAGGGACCTCAGATTGTAAGCTCACTGGGGCAGGGACTGATGGGAATGTGATAGGGACCTTAGATTGTAAGCTCACTGGGGCAGGGGCTGATGGGAATGTGATAGGGACCTTAGATTGTAAGCTCACTGGGGCAGGGACTGATGGGGATGTGATAGGGACCTTAGATTGTAAATTCACTGGGTCAGGGACTGATGGGAATGTGATAGGGACCTTAGATTGTAAGCTCACTGGGGCAGGGGCTGATGGGAATGTGATAGGGACCTTAGATTGTAAGCTCACTGGGGCAGGGGCTGATGGGAATGGGATAGGGACCTTAGATTGTAAGCTCACTGGGGCAGGGACTGATGGGAATGTGATAGGGACCTTAGATTGTAAGCTCACTGGGGCAGGGGCTGATGGGAATGGGATAGGGACCTTAGATTGTAAGCTCACTGGGGCAGGGGCTGATGGGAATGGGATAGGGACCTTAGATTGTAAGCTCACTGGGGCAGGGGCTGATGGGAATGGGATAGGGACCTTAGATTGTAAGCTCACTGGGGCAGGGGCTGATGGGAATGGGATAGGGACCTTAGATTGTAAGCTCACTGGGGCAGGGGCTGATGGGAATGGGATAGGGACCTTAGATTGTAAGCTCACTGGGGCAGGGACTGATGGGAATGGGATAGGGGCCTTAGATTGTAAGCTCACTGGGGCAGGGGCTGATGGGAATGTGATAGGGACCTTAGTTCAGCCAATCCTGTGAGTGACTGATAGTTTGTTTGTATTTCCCAGCTAGACACAGAGACAGAGAGCACACAAGCCACCGCCGACATTTACGAGAGAGAGGGGAACATTCAGATAGACTATAGAGGCCTCCGGAAGGATCTGAAGGTACGTGCTTATCTTGGGTTTTCCCTTCAGAGGGGGCCATGTTGCTAGAGAGTGGAAGAGCTGGAATTCTGCTACCACGACTGGCTTTTTGCTGCCCCTGGTAACTTCCAAAAACAAAGTGACGCTTCACTAATGCTTTGGAAGGACTAATAACTTCCATGTTAGCAGGTTATTGGGTTTGCAAACGAACAGCTACTCTGACTCCTGTATTTAAAGGGGATATTCACCTTCGAGTTAACTTTTAGTACGATGTAGAGAGTCATATTCTGAGACAATTTGCAATTGGTCTGCAGTTTTTTTTAATTTTACTATTTGTGAAATTTTAGCTGTTATCTGGTTGCTATGGTCCAAATTACCTTAGCAACCAGGGACTTGCTAAGGTAGAGTTGCAATGAAAGACAGGAATATGAATAGGGGAGGGGGCTGAATAGAAAGATAAGGAATAAAAAGTAACAATAACAATAAAACTGGAGCCTCACAGAGCAATAGGGTTTTGGTTGCTAGGGTCCAAGTTACCTTAGCAACCAGGGAGTGGTTTGAGAGAGAGACAGGTATATGAATAGGGGAGGGGCTGAATAGAAAGATAAGGAATAAAAAGTAACAATAACAATAAAACTGGAGCCTCACAGAGCAATAGGGTTTTGGTTGCTAGGGTCCAAGTTACCTTAGCAACCAGGGAGTGGTTTGAGAGAGAGACAGGTATATGAATAGGGGAGGGGCTGAATAGAAAGATAAGGAATAAAAAGTAACAATAAGAATAAAACTGGAGCCTCACAGAGCAATAGGGTTTGGCTGCCGGGGTCAGTGACCCCCATTTGAAAGCTGCAAAGAGTCAGAAGAAGTTTGGAAATAATTCAAAATCTATAGGAAATAAATAATGAAGACCAATTGAAAAGTTGCTTAGAATTAGCCGTTCTACAACATACTTAAAGGTGACCCCCCCCCCCCCCATTTAATGAAGTCTCCATGTGCTGAAAGGCTGTGTGTTATGTGCCCAACAGAGTCTCGTTACAGACAAGGAGATATCGGCTGAGCTTATGACGCTGCGCCAGGAAACCATCACTCTGGAAAACACTTTACTGAAAACAGCCCCAAACTTAAAGGCCCTGGAAAAGCTACACAGCGTCAGAGATAAGTTCCAGGAAGCGGCAGACGGTAATTGTATATCCCCCCACACCGCTATATGTACTGTCACTACTAAAATATAACCGTGCAGGAAATTGTCCTAAAGGGGACATATACCCTTCCATACAGCTTAAAGTCATACTGACACTTTAAAAAAAATACTCTTTAAAGGAGAAGGAAAGGTGAAAACTCAGTAAGTTTTGTCAGAAAGGCCATAAGCACCCCCAGAGTCCTCTATCAAGAGAAACACAGGATTTCTTGTCTTCTTTTGTGTACAGATGTTCTTCTTTGTTAGACTTCCTGCTCTCAGAAAAATCCTTCAGGGCACAGGCAGGAGCCTGCTCAGTTTTCTCCTCTCCCCCTTCGTTTTCCTCCTCCCTCTCCCATCAGAATTCACTCCCCCTCCCTTCAGAATTCTCCCCCCCATCAGAATTCACTCCCCCTCCCTTCAGAATTCTCCCCCCATCAGAATTCGCTCCCCCTCCCACCAGAATTCACTCCTCCTCCCTTCAGAATTCTCGCCCCATCAGAATTCACTCCCCCTGCCACCAGAATTCGCTCCCCCTCCCACCAGAATTCACTCCCCCTCCCTTCAGAATTCTCCCCCCCATTAGAATTCACTCCCCCTCCCTTCAGAATTCTCCCCCCATCAGAATTCGCTCCCCCTCCCACCAGAATTCACTCCTCCTCCCTTCAGAATTCTCGCCCCATCAGAATTCACTCCCCCTGCCACCAGAATTCGCTCCCCCTCCCACCAGAATTCAACCCCCCTCCCTTCAGAATTCTCCCCTATCAGAATTCGCTCCCCCTCCCACCAGAATTCACTCCCCCTCCCTTCAGAATTCGCTTCCCCTCCCATCAGAATTGAAGCTACTGAGACCAAATAAAATGGCAGCTGCTATCTTAAACAAACAGAGGGAGCTTCTAGAGATGTTACTCAGGCAGGTAAAGCTTTCTGCTGAACAAATATAGGGTTCTAGGTGGCACTATTGTGGCTAATCTATTGGCAGTAAAATGCCCATATGCCTTTCCTTCTCCTTTAAGTTAACTTCTAGTATGTTATAGAATTCTAAGCAAGTTTTCGATTGGTCTTCATTATTTATTTGTTATAGTTTTTGAATTACTTGCATTTCTCTTCTGACTCTTTGCAGCTTTCAAATGGGGGTCACTGACCCCGGCAGCCGAAACCTATTGCTCTGTGAGGCTTCAATTTTATTGCTATTGTTACTTTTTTATTCCTTACCTTTCTGTCTCTATTCGTATTCCTGTCTCTCATTCAAACCACTGCCTGGTTGCTAAGGTAACTTGGATCCTAGCAACCCAACCAGGTAACTGCAGAAATTTCAAACTGGAAAGCTGCTGAACAAAAAGTGAAATATTTATTCATTAGTGGGTCTTTGGCAGTTTTAAAGGGGATGCTCACCCTTAAATTAACTTTTAGTATGATGTAGAGAGTCATATTCTGAAACATTTTGAAATTGGTCTTCATTTTTTGTTATTTGTAGTTTTTTTAGTAATTTTACTTTTTGTTTAGCAGCTTTCCAGTTTGGAGTTTCATCAGCTATTTGGTTGCTAGGGACCAAATTACCTTAGAAACCAGGGAGTGGTTTGAATGAGAGACTGGTATATGAATAGAAATGAATGAGGGGCTGAATAGAAAGATAAGGAATAAAAAGTAACAATAACAATAAAACTGGAGCCTCACAGAGCAATAGGGTTTGGTTGCTAGGGTCAGTGACCCCCATTTGAAAGCTGCAAAGGGTCAGAAGAAGAAGGGAAATAATTCAAAGACTATAAAAAATAAATAACGAAGACCAATTGCAAAGTTGTTAGGAATAGTGCATTCTACAACATACTAAAAGGGGGTGAAGTAAAGGGGTGAACCACCCCTTTAACTCCGTTCTATACTTCTGCCATCCTGACAAAGTCCCTTTCTCTGTTAGCAATCACTATAGCCCCCATATGATCCTGGGGGTCTTTCTGCTCCATCCGCCAACACTGCCATTTCTACCCCTGAAACCATCTATTCCAGTGTTTTTCAACCTTTTTTGGGCAGAGGCACACTTGTTTCATGAAAAAAATCACGAGGCACACCACCATTAGAAAATGTTAAAAAATTTAACTCTGTGCCCAGCAGCAGTGCCCCCCTAGTACATTGGTGCCAAGAGCAGTGCCCCCCTAGTACATTGGTGCCCAGCAGCAGTGCCCCCCTAGTACATTGGTGCCAAGAGCAGTGCCCCCCTAGTACATTGGTGCCAAGAGCAGTGCCCCCCTAGTACATTGGTGCCCAGCAGCAGTGCCCCCCTAGTACATTGGTGCCAAGAGCAGTGCCCCCCTAGTACATTGGTGCCCAGCAGCAGTGCCCCCCTAGTACATTGGTGCCAAGAGCAGTGCCCCCCTAGTACATTGGTGCCAAGAGCAGTGCCCCCCTAGTACATTGGTGCCAAGAGCAGTGCCCCCCTAGTACACTGGTGCCCAGCAGCAGTGCCCCCCTAGTACATTGCTGCCCAGCAGCAGTGCCCCCCTAGTACATTGGTGCCCAGCAGCAGTGCCCCCCTAGTACATTGGTGCCAAGAGCAGTGCCCCCCTAGTACATTGGTGCCCTGCCTACGGCACACCAGGCAACATCTCGCGGCACACTAGTGTGCCGCGGAACAGTGGTTGAAAAACGCTGATCTATTCAGTTATTAGCTCCATTCTTTTAATTATAATTGCATTTATTCCCCCCCCCCCAGCATTCGAAGCCAGCAGGAAGAAGGCCAAGCTGTGCAGAAACGAGTTTGAGCAGGTGAAGAAAAGGAGATACGAGCTCTTCAGCCGCTGCTTTGAACACGTCTGCGTAGCCATCGATCAGATCTACAAGAAGCTGTGCCGGAATCCCAGTGCCCAGGTTTGCTTTATTTCCACTATTGCATTAACAGCTTTAAAGGGGATATTCACCTTTAGAGCTAACTTTTAGTATTATGTAGAGTCATATTCTGAGACAATTTGCAATTGGTCTTTATTTTGTAGTATTTGTAGTTTTATCGTTATTTCATTTTCAGTTCAGCAGCTCTCCAGTTTTGGAATTTTAGCTGTTATCTGGTCGCTAGGGTCCAAATTACCTTAGCAACCAGGGACAGTTACTTTTTATTACTTATCTTCTGATTCGGTCCCTCTTCTATTGATACATCTGTCTCTTATTCAAACAATTGATTGGTTGCTAAGGTAAGTAAGACCCTAGCAACCAGATCAGTGCTGAAATACCAACTGTGAAAGCTGCTGAACAAAAAGCTAAATAACTGTAAAACCACTAAAAATAAAAAATAATAAAGACCAGTTGCAAATTTAATGTCTACATCACACTAAAAGTTTATTTAAAAGGTGAACTACCCCTTTAAAGAGTTACTTCTCATAGAATGAAATGTGGGACCCCACAAGGAATCTCCCAGACTACTTAAGAGGGTAGAGAGCTGGAGGGTCTTCACCATGACAAGACTGATAAATATGTCTTTTTCCATTACAATGGGCCAGGTAAACAATCTCAAGTTAGTAAATGGAGCAGGAACGCCCTCTTGTGGCCATATCTTAAATATCTTCCCTAGCCAATGAAAATTACTGTAATATAAGGGGTCTTCATAAATGGGACTGAGGTCTCTCTGGGTAAGGTATCTATACCCCTTGCATAGTTAATTCAGATGAACCAAGGATTCTTAGGTACATATATCTATACAGGTATAGGATCCGTAATCTGGAAATCTGGATTTTCTTTTTTCTCTGTAATAATAAAACAGTACCTGTACTTGATCCCAACTAAGATATAATTACCCCTTATTGGGGGCAGAACAGTCCTATTGGGTCTATTTAATGGTTAAATGATTCCCTTTTCTCTGTAATAATAAAACAGTACCTGTACTTGATCCCAACTAAGATATAATTACCCCTTATTGGGGCAGAACAGCCCTATTGGGTTTATTTCATGGTTAAATGATTCCCTTTTCTCTGTAATAATAAAACAGTACCTGTACTTGGTCCCAACTAAGATATAATTACCCCTTATTGGGGCAGAACAGCCCTATTGGGTTTATTTAATGGTTAAATGATTCCCTTTTCTCTGTAATAATAAAACAGTACCTGTACTTGATCCCAACTAAGATATAATTACCCCTTATTGGGGCAGAACAGCCCTATTGGGTTTATTTCATGGTTAAATGATTCCCTTTTCTCTGTAATAATAAAACAGTACCTGTACTTGGTCCCAACTAAGATATAATTACCCCTTATTGGGGCAGAACAGCCCTATTGGGTTTATTTCATGGTTAAATGATTCCCTTTTCTCTGTAATAATAAAACAGTACCTGTACTTGATCCCAACTAAGATATAATTACCCCTTATTGGGGCAGAACAGCCCTATTGGGTTTATTTAATGGTTAAATGATTCCCTTTTCTCTGTAATAATAAAACAGTACCTGTACTTGATCCCAACTAAGATATAATTACCCCTTATTGGGGGCAGAACAGCCCTATTGGGTTTATTTAATGGTTAAATGATTCCCTTTTCTCTGTAATAATAAAACAGTACCTGTACTTGATCCCAACTAAGATATAATTACCCCTTATTGGGGGCAGAACAGCCCTATTGGGTTTATTTAATGGTTAAATGATTCCCTTTTCTCTGTAATAATAAAACAGTACCTGTACTTGATCCCAACTAAGATATAATTACCCCTTATTGGGGCAGAACAGCCCTATTGGGTTTATTTCATGGTTAAATGATTCCCTTTTCTCTGTAATAATAAAACAGTACCTGTACTTGATCCCAACTAAGATATAATTACCCCTTATTGGGGCAGAACAGCCCTATTGGGTTTATTTCATGGTTAAATGATTCCCTTTTCTCTGTATTAATAAAACAGAACCTGTACTTGATCCCACATTTCCAGGCATTTCTTAGTCCTGAAAATCCAGAAGAACCTTACCTCGAGGGAATCGCCTATAACTGTTCAGCACCTGGAAAACGCTTTATGTCTATGGACAATCTATCAGGGGGAGAGAAGGCAGTGGCGGCTTTGGCTCTGGTATTCGCCATACACAGGTGAGAGGAGCACGTGCCCTATAACCCTGCTCCAAGTGCATGAAGGTTGCTGCAATATAATGTGCCAAATAGGCACCCACCCTACATTTTATTCCCTAAGTTGGGTAGGACAGAATGAATATTTTAAAATCCAGATGCAGGTATGGGATCCATTAAACAGAAAGTTCCAAATTATGGAAGGTCATCTCTCATAGACTCCATTATAAGCAAAAACATTTTTTTTTACTTCCTTTTTCTTTGTAGTAATCAAACAGTACCTGTACTTGATCCCAACTAAGATATAATTACCCCTTATTGGGGGCAGAACAGCCCTATTGGGTTTATTTCATGGTTAAATGATTCCCTTTTCTCTGTAATAATAAAACAGTACCTGTACTTGATCCCAACTAAGATATAATTACCCCTTATTGGGGCAGAACAGCCCTATTGGGTTTATTTAATGGTTAAATGATTCCCTTTTCTCTGTAATAATAAAACAGTACCTGTACTTGATCCCAACTAAGATATAATTACCCCTTATTGGGGCAGAACAGCCCTATTGGGTTTATTTAATGGTTAAATGATTCCCTTTTCTCTGTAATAATAAAACAGTACCTGTACTTGATCCCAACTAAGATATAATTACCCCTTATTGGGGCAGAACAGCCCTATTGGGTTTATTTCATGGTTAAATGATTCCCTTTTCTCTGTAATAATAAAACAGTACCTGTACTTGATCCCAACTAAGATATAATTACCCCTTATTGGGGGCAGAACAGCCCTATTGGGTTTATTTCATGGTTAAATGATTCCCTTTTCTCTGTAATAATAAAACAGTACCTGTACTTGATCCCAACTAAGATATAATTACCCCTTATTGGGGCAGAACAGCCCTATTGGGTTTATTTAATGGTTAAATGATTCCCTTTTCTCTGTAATAATAAAACAGTACCTGTACTTGATCCCAACTAAGATATAATTACCCCTTATTGGGGCAGAACAGCCCTATTGGGTTTATTTAATGGTTAAATGATTCCCTTTTCTCTGTAATAATAAAACAGTACCTGTACTTGATCCCAACTAAGATATAATTACCCCTTATTGGGGCAGAACAGCCCTATTGGGTTTATTTCATGGTTAAATGATTCCCTTTTCTCTGTAATAATAAAACAGTACCTGTACTTGATCCCAACTAAGATATAATTACCCCTTATTGGGGGCAGAACAGTCCTGTTGGGTTTAATTAATATTTAAATCATATTTAGTTGACTTACAGTATGGGGATCCAAATTACAGAAATATCTATTATCTGGAAAACCCCAGGTCCCGAGCAATCTGGATAACAGGTCCCATACATTTAGTATATAGTTAAGAGGCAAACATACTTATTAATACAGTTCTGGTTTTGTTTACAGCTTTCGACCAGCACCTTTCTTTATTTTAGATGAAGTAGATGCAGCTTTGGACAACTCGAATATTGGAAAGGTAAGTTGTTGGATAAGGAATAAGCACTCACCCCAAATCCCCCCCTAATTGGTCTTCAGGCTGGGCCCCCTTAGCCCATAACAAGGTTACAGATATATAGAAACATTGGGGTAACAGTCACCCCGCTATAGTTCCAGGGGTACCCAGGGCACAAATAAGCACTCACCCCAAATCCCCCCCTAATTGGTCTTCAGGCTGGGCCCCCTTAGCCCATAACAAGGTTACAGATATATAGAAACATTGGGGTAACAGTCACCCCGCTATAGTTCCAGGGGTACCCAGGGCACAAATAAGCACTCACCCCAAATCCCCCCCTAACTGGCCTTCGGGCTGGGCCCCCTTAGCCCATAACAAGGTTACAGATATATAGAAACATTGGGGTAACAGTCACCCTGCTATAGTTCCAGGGGTACCCAGGGCACAAATAAGCACTCACCCCAAATCCCCCCCTAACTGGCCTTCGGGCTGGGCCCCCTTAGCCCATAACAAGGTTAGAGATATATAGAAACATTGGGGTAACAGTCACCCCGCTATAGTTCCAGGGGTACCCAGGGCACAAATAAGCACTCACCCCAAATCCCCCCCTAACTGGCCTTCAGGCTGGGCCCCCTTAGCCCATAACAAGGTTACAGATATATAGAAACATTGGGGTAACAGTCACCCTGCTATAGTTCCAGGGGTACCCAGGGCACAAATAAGCACTCACCCCAAATCCCCCCCTAACTGGCCTTCAGGCTGGGCCCCCTTAGCCCATAACAAGGTTACAGATATTTAGAAATATATTAATTTTATTAATATTAATAATTCAAAAGCCGCTAATAATAAAAAATGAGCAAAGAAGACCAATCGCAAATTGTCTCGGCATATTACCCTTTCCATCACACTAAAAGTTACCTTAAAGGTGAACAATCCCTTTATGAGCTATATTCCTTTTTCTAGGTGACGAGCTACATCAGAGAGGAATCAAGGGAGCAGTTTCAGGTGGTGGTAATCTCTCTGAAGGAAGAGTTTTACTCCAGAGCCGATGCATTGATCGGGGTCTGTGCAGAGGTGGGTGATAGATATAATACTATAGTGAATAAACCCCCCTATTGTAAAATATAAGGATTTTATAAGACACAGAGGAGTTCCTTATAATATATAGTGAATAAAGTGCCACCTATTGTAACATATAGGGATATTATAAGCCCCCGAGGGGTTCCTTATAATATATAGTGAATAAAGTACCCCCTATTGTAACATATAGGGATATTATAAGTCCCCGAGGGGTTCCTTATAATATATAGTGAATAAAGTACCCCCTATTGTAACATATAGGGATATTATAAGCCCCCGAGGAGTTCCTTATAATATATAGTGAATAAAGTACCCCCTATTGTAACATATAGGGATATTATAAGTCCCCGAGGGGTTCCTTATAATATATAGTGAATAAAGTGCCCCCTATTGTAACATATAGGGATATTATAAGCCCCCGAGGAGTTCCTTATAATATATAGTGAATAAAGTACCCCCTATTGTAACATATAAGGATATTACAAGCCCCCGAGGAGTTCCTTATAATATATAGTGAATAAAGTGCCCCCTATTGTAACATATAGGGATATTATAAGCCCCCGAGGAGTTCCTTATAATATATAGTGAATAAAGTGCCCCCTTTTGTAAACTATAGGGATATTATAAGCCCCCGAGGAGTTCCTTATAATATATAGTGAATAAAGTACCCCCTATTGTAACATATAGGGATATTATAATTCACTGAGGAGTTCCTTATAATATATAGTGAATAAAGTGCCCCCTTTTGTAAACTATAGGGATATTATAATTCACTGAGGAGTTCTATGACCAAAGGCCTCATGCCTTTATACAGGTCATGGAACTCCGAGGTGACTAATATCCTCATATTGTACAACAGGGGGTACTTTATTTATTATAATATACAAGTTTCAGCAAGTCATGTGACAGAAAAGCTCCGATTATAACTGATGACATCACTAAGGTCCCATAGGGAAATGACTTTAAGACACACTAGGGGGTCATCCAAAAGGACTTACACGGGCCGATAGTAGCTGCTGATATGGGTCCCTTAGACAGATTTGGCAGCTAATCGGCCTGTGTATGGGCACTCCCGACGGGCCTGCCTGACCGATATGTGGCCTGAAATCGGCCAGATCTCGATCGGGCAGGTTAAAAAATCTAGTCGGATCGGGGACTGCATCGGCTCGTTGATGCGGTACCCGGACCGACTTTGCCTATACCCGCCGTTATAATTTGATCGTTTGGCCCCAGCCTGGATTCTCCTGATATCGCCCACCCGTAGGTGGGGGATATCGGGAGAAGATCTGCTTGCTTGGCAACATCGCCAAGCGAGCAGATCTGAAGGTGTATGGGCACCTTAAGCCCCACCCAAAGGCCTGACCTGGACCTGCCCAGGTCCTGTGGGTTTCCGCACTAGTGGGTACCCACAATGCCCCTGTACAATGCTATGATTTTCTCCTATAAATCACATACCCCACAGTAACCTGTTTCTGTTACTCTCCCCCAGCAAGAAGAAGCCATCTCTAGTAAAGTCCTGACCCGCCCAGGTCCTGTGGGTCTCATCACTAGCGGGTACCCACAATGCCCCTGTACACCCTCAGTTCTCCCCTATAAATCACATACCCCACAGTAACCTGTTTCTGTTACTCTCCCCCAGCAAGAAGAATCCATCTCTAGTAAAGTCCTGACCCGCCCAGGTCCTGTGGGTCTCATCACTAGCGGGTACCCACAATGCCCCTGTACACCCTCAGTTCTCCCCTATAAATCACATACCCCACAGTAACCTGTTTCTGTTACTCTCCCCCAGCAAGAAGAAGCCATCTCTAGTAAAGTCCTGACCCGCCCAGGTCCCGTGGGTCTCATCACTAGCGGGTACCCACAATGCCCCTGTACACCCTCAGTTCAACCCTATAAATCACATACCCCACAGTAACCTGTTTCTGTTACTCTCCCCCAGCAAGAAGAATCCATCTCTAGTAAAGTCCTGACCCGCCCAGGTCCTGTGGGTCTCATCACTAGCGGGTACCCACAATGCCCCTGTACACCCTCAGTTCAACCCTATAAAGCACATACCCCACAGTAACCTGTTTCTGTTACTCTCCCCCAGCAAGAAGAATCCATCTCTAGTAAAGTCCTGACCCGTCCAGGTCCTGTGGGTCTCATCACTAGCGGGTACCCACAATGCCCCTGTACACCCTCAGTTCAACCCTATAAAGCACATACCCCACAGTAACCTGTTTCTGTTACTCTCCCCCAGCAAGAAGAATCCATCTCTAGTAAAGTCCTGACCCGCCCAGGTCCTGTGGGTCTCATCACTAGCGGGTACCCACAATGCCCCTGTACACCCTCAGTTCAACCCTATAAAGCACATACCCCACAGTAACCTGTTTCTGTTACTCTCCCCCAGCAAGAAGAATCCATCTCTAGTAAAGTCCTGACCCGCCCAGGTCCCGTGGGTTTCATCACTAGTGGGTACCCACAATGCCCCTGTACAATGCTATGATTTTCTCCTATAAATCACATACCCCACAGTAACCTGTTTCTGTTACTCTCCCCCAGCAAGAAGAATCCATCTCTAGTAAAGTCCTGACCCGCCCAGGTCCTGTGGGTCTCATCACTAGCGGGTACCCACAATGCCCCTGTACACCCTCAGTTCTCCCCTATAAATCACATACCCCACAGTAACCTGTTTCTGTTACTCTCCCCCAGCAAGAAGAAGCCATCTCTAGTAAAGTCCTGACCCGCCCAGGTCCCGTGGGTCTCATCACTAGCGGGTACCCACAATGCCCCTGTACACCCTCAGTTCAACCCTATAAATCACATACCCCACAGTAACCTGTTTCTGTTACTCTCCCCCAGCAAGAAGAATCCATCTCTAGTAAAGTCCTGACCCGCCCAGGTCCTGTGGGTCTCATCACTAGCGGGTACCCACAATGCCCCTGTACACCCTCAGTTCAACCCTATAAAGCACATACCCCACAGTAACCTGTTTCTGTTACTCTCCCCCAGCAAGAAGAAGCCATCTCTAGTAAAGTCCTGACCCGCCCAGGTCCTGTGGGTCTCATCACTAGCGGGTACCCACAATGCCCCTGTACACCCTCAGTTCTCCCCTATAAAGCACATACCCCACAGTAACCTTTTGTCTGTTACTCTCCCCCAGCAAGAAGAATCCATCTCTAGTAAAGTCCTGACCCGCCCAGGTCCTGTGGGTCTCATCACTAGCGGGTACCCACAATGCCCCTGTACACCCTCAGTTCTCCCCTATAAAGCACATACCCCACAGTAACATTTTGTCTGTTACTCTCCCCCAGCAAGAAGAATCCATCTCTAGTAAAGTCCTGACCCGCCCAGGTCCTGTGGGTCTCATCACTAGCGGGTACCCACAATGCCCCTGTACACCCTCAGTTCTCCCCTATAAAGCACATACCCCACAGTAACATTTTGTCTGTTACTCTCCCCCAGCAAGAAGAATCCATCTCTAGTAAAGTCCTGACCCCGCCCAGGTCCCGTGGGTTTCATCACTAGCGGGTACCCACAATGCCCCTGTACACCCTCAGTTCTCCCCTATAAAGCACATACCCCACAGTAACCTTTTGTCTGTTACTCTCCCCCAGCAAGAAGAAGCCATCTCTAGTAAAGTCCTGACGCTGGACCTGACTGCGTATAAAGAGGAGGAAGAAGGAGCCAGGAGGGGGTAGAACCGCTGTCCGTTCCTATGGTTACAAGTACGGCTGTGTGTTCAATGGCTCCCGGGGGCACTTTGCTTCCCCCTAATTATATCCGTTATAATTCTATTGTTTAAGGAAAAGCACTTGTTACAGTTTTATTGTTGAATTATACTAATGTTTAAAGGGGTAGGTTCACCTTTAATTTCACTTTTAGTATGTTATAGTGTTACCTATTCTGAGCAACTTTTCAATTGGTCTTCATTTTTTATAGTTTTTTTTTTTTTTTTAATCATTAGTCTTCCCTTTCTTCCTCTTTGCAGCTTTCAAATGGGGGTCACTGACCCCGGCAGCCAAACCCTATTGCTCTGTGAGGCTCCAGTTTTATTGTTATTGTTACTTTTTATTTCTTTATCTTTCTATTCAGCCCCTCCCCTATTCATATACCAGTCTCTCATCCAAACCACTCCCTGGTTACTAAGGTAACTTGGACCCTAGCAACCAAAAACCTATTGCTCTGTGAGGCTCCAGTTTTATTGTTATTGTTACTTTTTATTCCTTAACTTCCTATTCAGCCCCTCCCCTATTCATATACCTGTCTCTCATCCAAACCACTCCCTGGTTACTAAGGTAACTTTGACCCTAGCAACCAAAAACCTATTGCTCTGTGAGGCTCCAGTTTTATTGCTATTGTTACTTTTTCTTACTTATCTTTCTATTCAGCCCCTCTCCAACTCATATACCAGCCTCTCATTCAAACCACTTCCTGGTTGCTAAGGTCATTTGGACCCTAGCAACCAGATAGCTGTTATAACGCCAAACTGGAGAGCTGCTGAACAATTATTGAAATAGTTAAAAAACTACCAGTAATTAAAAAATGAAGACCAACTGCAAACTGTCTCAGAATATGACTCTACATCATACTAAAAGTTAACTCAAAGGTGAACCACCCCTTTAAACTGGGCACTTGGTTTTGCCCGGGTAGAAGCTACTGAAGCTTTAATAGTGTTCAGACTTTTTCATTCAGAAGCTTTAAATTCCCACCAAAGGGTTTTTGTTTTTGACATTAAAGTTACATAAGAACTGACATTGGTTTTCTTTTCTGTTGAAACCATCGGTAGCTGCAGATTTCCATGTACGGAGCGTTTCCTGGCCTTAAATGCTTTAAAGGGGATGTGCACCTTCAAATTAATGATCTGTATCTCACACATATATTGTACATCAGTCAGGGACCCCACTGGCCCCCCTATACTCCTGCACCCCCAAACCTTGGGGATAATGATCTGTATCTCACACATATATTGTACATCAGTCAGGGACCCCACTGGCCCCCCTATACTCCTGCACCCCCAAACCTTGGGGATAATGATCTGTATCTCACACATATATTGTACATCAGTCAGGGGCCCCACTGGCCCCCCTATACTCCTGCACCCCCAAACCTTGGGGATAATGATCTGTATCTCACACATATATTGTACATCAGTCAGGGACCCCACTGGCCCCCCTATACTCCTGCACCCCCAAACCTTGGGGATAATGATCTGTATCTCACACATATATTGTACATCAGTCATGGGCCCCACTGGCCCCCCTATACTCCTGCACCCCCAAACCTTGGGGATAATGATCTGTATCTCACACATATATTGTACATCAGTCAGGGACCCCACTGGCCCCCCTATACTCCTGCACCCCCAAACCCTGGGGATAATGATCTGTATCTCACACATATATTGTACATCAGTCAGGGACCCCACTGGCCCCCCTATACTCCTGCACCCCCAAACCTTGGGGATAATGATCTGTATCTCACACATATATTGTACATCAGTCAGGGACCCCACTGGCCCCCCCTATACTCCTGCACCCCCAAACCTTGGGGATAATGATCTGTATCTCACACATATATTGTACATCAGTCAGGGACCCCACTGGCCCCCCTATACTCCTGCACCCCCAAACCTTGGGGATAATGATCTGTATCTCACACATATATTGTACATCAGTCAGGGGCCCCGCCCCCCTATACTCCTGCACCCCCAAACCTTGGGGATAATGATCTGTATCTCACACATATATTGTACATCAGTCAGGGACCCCACTGGCCCCCCTATACTCCTGCACCCCCAAACCTTGGGGATAATGATCTGTATCTCACACATATATTGTACATCAGTCAGGGACCCCACTGGCCCCCCTATACTCCTGCACCCCCAAACCTTGGGGATAATGATCTGTATCTCACACATATATTGTACATCAGTCAGGGACCCCACTGGCCCCCCTATACTCCTGCACCCCCAAACCTTGGGGATAATGATCTGTATCTCACACATATATACAGTGGAGGAAATAATGATTTGACCCCTCACTGATTTTGTAAGTTTGTCCAATGACAAAGAAATGAAAAGTCTCAGAACAGTATCATTTCAATGGTAGGTTTAACAGTGGCAGATAGCACATCAAAAGGAAAATGGAAAAAATAACTTGAAATAAAAGATAGCAACTGATTTGCATTTCATTGAGTGAAATAAGTTTTTGAACCCTCTAACAAAAAAAGACTTAATACTTAGTGGAAAAGCCCTTGTTTGCAAGCACAGAGGCCAAACGTTTCTTGTAATTGATGAGCAAGTTTGCGCCCATTTTAGGAGGAATGTTGGTCCCACTCCTCTTTGCAGATCATCTCTAAATCCCTAAGGTTTCTGTCTCTGTGCAACTCTGAGCTTGAGCTCCCTCCATAGGTTTTCTATTGGATTAAGGTCCGGAGACTGACTAGGCCACTCCATGACCTTAATGTGCTTCTTCTTGAGCCACTCCTTTGTTGCCTTTGCTGTATGTTTTGGGTCATTGTCGTGCTGGAACACCCATCCACCACCCATTTTCAGTTTCCTGGCAGAGGGAAGGAGGTTGTCGTTCAGGATTTCACGATACATGGCTCCGTCCATTTTCCCGTTAATGCGAATAAGTTGTCCTGTGCCCTTAGCAGAAAAACACCCCCAAAGCAAAATGTTTCCACCCCCATGCTTGACGGTGGGGACGGTGTTTTGGGGGTCATAGGCAGCATTTTTCTTCCTCCAAACACAGCGAGTTGAGTTAATGCCAAAGAGCTCTATTTTGGTCTCATCAGACCACAGCGCCTTCTCCCAGTCACTCACAGAATCATTCAGGTGTTCATTGGCAAACTTCAGGCCTGCACATGTGCCTTCTTGAGCAGGGGGACCTTGCGAGCCCTGCAGGATTTTAATCCATTGCGGTGTAATGTGTTTCCAATGGTTTTCTTGGTGACTGTGGTCCCTGCTAATTTGAGGTCAGTAACTAACTCCTCCCGTGTAGTTCTAGGATGCTTTTTCACCTTTCTCAGAATCATTGACACCCCACGAGGTGAGATCTTGCGTGGAGCCCCAGAGCGAGGTCGATTGATGGTCATTTTGTGCTCCTTCCATTTTCCAACAATCGCACCAACAGTTGTCACCTTCTCTCCCAGCTTCTTGCTAATGGTTTTGTAGCCCATTCCAGCCTTGTGCAGGTCTACAATTTTGTCTCTGACATCCTTGGGCAGCTCTTTGGTCTTTCCCATGTTGGAGAGTTTGGAGTCTGCTTGATTGATTGATTCTGTGGACAGGTGTCTTTTATACAGGTGACTAGTTAAGACAGGTGTCCTTAATGAGGTTGACTAATTGAGTAGAAGTGTCTAACCACTCTGTGGGAGCCAGAACTCTTAATGGTTGGTAGGGGTTCAAAAACTTATTTCACTCAATGAAATGCAAATCAGTTGCTATCTTTTATTTAAAGTTATTTTTTCCATTTTCCTTTTGATGTGCTATCTGCCACTGTTACACCTACCATTGAAATGATACTGTTCTGAGACTTTTCATTTCTTTGTCATTGGACAAACTTACAAAATCAGTGAGGGGGTCAAATCATTATTTCCTCCACTGTATTGTACATCAGTCAGGGACCCCACTGGCCCCCCTATACTCCTGCACCCCCAAACCTTGGGGATAATGATCTGTATCTCACACATATATTGTACATCAGTCAGGGACCCCACTGGCCCCCCTATACTCCTGCACCCCCAAACCTTGGGGATAATGATCTGTATCTCACACATATATTGTACATCAGTCAGGGACCCCACTGGCCCCCCTATACTCCTGCACCCCCAAACCTTGGGGATAATGATCTGTATCTCACACATATATTGTACATCAGTCAGGGACCCCACTGGCCCCCCTATACTCCTGCACCCCCAAACCTTGGGGATAATGATCTGTATCTCACACACATATTGTACATCAGTCAGGGACCCCACTGGCCCCCCTATACTCCTGCACCCCCAAACCTTGGGGATAATGATCTGTATCTCACACATATATTGTACATCAGTCAGGGACCCCACTGGCCCCCTATACTCCTGCACCCCCAAACCTTGGGGATAATGATCTGTATCTCACACATATATTGTACATCAGTCAGGGACCCCACTGGCCCCCCTATACTCCTGCACCCCCAAACCTTGGGGATAATGATCTGTATCTCACACATATATTGATATTGTGCCTGCATGGCTAAAACAACAGTTTAGGCTTAAGTTTTCCTTTAAACATACTTATCTTCATCTCTCACATTTCCCAAAGCTTTAGTAAACACTCTCTAAATGCAAAACAGTGTCTCGGGTTTACAGAGGGGGAAAAAAATAAAATAAAATCCGGTCAGAGACAAGTTGAGCCACATTCCTCAGTTGCTACTGAATGGGGGCGGTGGCCTGGCTTATAAGGGAATTGCTAACTGCCCACCACATCAGCTGTTTATATTGCACATACAAGGGGCGTGGCCAAAATGTTGGTACTGCGCACTCGTCTTCATGGGGGGCCCCATAAAATTACTTGCGTGGGGCTCCAATGTTTCTGAGCAAAATTGCATTAAACGCATTGGAGGTGAGAGTACAGAAATGGCAATTAAATGAATAAAGGGAGCGAAGATATGCTAGGCAAGGTCAAGGTGTGGGGGGGCCCCTGGGGCAGCAACCCCAGTAGGCCCTGCACACCCACATCAATAGGGGAGGGGCCTAAATAAAAAGATAAGGAATAAAAAGTAACAATAACAATAAAACTGGAGCCTCACAGAGCAATAGGGTTTGGTTGCCGGGGTCAGTGACCCCCATTTGAAAGTGTCAGAAAAGGAAGACAAATAATTAAAAAAAAACATTATTTCTGTGTGTTACAAAAAACAACAACAAATATTTATTTGGAAAGTTTCCCCATACAAAGCCATATCCGTGCAAACGGCACAAACAGTCCAACTGTAGGAACCCCCAATGGATTTCCATAGAAGCTCAACACGTGTTCCAAAATGCGCCTTTTATTATCGATATAAATGCGTCGAATAAAATGTTATTCTATACAATTAAAAAAAGCAAACAAAAATAATCACAGCTTGGGGGTTTAGACTGATTGTGAACGATTGTGGGATTGGCCGATGTTCCTACACAGTCTATGGAGCATCATGGGATGCGCAACGTTCCTACGATCTGCCCTAACCTCATTGGCCCGTTAAATGATCAAGACCTCAGCTATTTCCATTAGAACCGATTAGGAACAGCAGCTCAGGCCTGTTGGGTAGGCGCATAGCGCTCCGAGCCGGTAAGTGCTGAGGAATACGTGACCTCTCCGGGTTCCTGAGCTTTCTGTAGGACGGCAGTGGTCTGGGTATCGTGTCTGCTCACCTCCTTGGCAGGAGATCCGTTCCTGAGGAAGGAGACAAATCCACTTATTGGAAAAACTCTCTCAATATTATGTTACCCCCATCCCATTGCGGTAAGGATATAGGGCACCACTACTCTGTTAGTTGGAAATGATGGTCTACTAAACTCAAGGTGGCCATACAGGGGCAGATTTAAGCTGCCAATTCACGTCCTTCAGAACGATTCTGCCAGGGCTGTGGAGTCAAGAGTCGTGGAGTATGTATGGACTTCATAGCCCCCCCAAAAGGACTCTGGACTCAAATTTGTGGAGTCGGAAGCAATTTTGGGTACCTGGAGTCAGAGGTACCATGAGGAAGGATTTATGTACCGACTCCACAGCCCTGGATTCTGCTTATCTGCCCATGTATGGGGCCCTCTGACAGACCTCCCCGACCAATATCTGGCCAATCATCAGCCAGATGTCGATCAGACATCGGCTCATTGCTACGGCCCTTGTTCCAGACTTTTTCGTATAGCCTTCATTGTAATGAGATTGTTTGGCCCTAGGGTCAAACAGTCGTATTAGCACAACCCAAGGTGTCCATATCGGGGTAAGAGATTTGCTCATTTGGCAACTTTGCAAAACGACCAAATCTTATTGTGTATGGCCACCTTTAGTTGTGAAAAATACTAGACAATAGAGGCCAAAATAAGAGAAGGTGCCATTTATATCAATGGATCCCACAAAGTGCATCTTACCCCTGTAACCCCTTGCCCCAGGTTGACCCCAGTAGGGGTTATGTCAACCAGGTTGCCCTGTCCCTTCGTAATTCAGACCAGAAGAAAAGTTCCACAGAAAATACTTACGCTATGGAGTAAGCAAAGCCAATGACGTAGGCAATGAAAACGAAGAACATCAGAGTGCTGAGAATGGAGGTCAGGACAATCATGCCACCACTCCTCCTGCCCGGCCAGGTGTCTATGGTACTAGAAGCTTTGCCTGAGGGAAGACCAAAAGGCAAGTCAATAATGCGAAACAGTAACCAGAACGCATATCTCCACTTCTACTGAAAGGTCTCACAATCCCTTCTCTTTGGCCCAATCAACATTCTTCGTTACTGGAGATGGAAACAGATAAAAGTCCTAGGAATGTCAGTCCTCCCCAGAATGTGTTATCGCCCTGGAATCATCTAGAGATAAATACGCCCCGCCCGATTGGCCCTTCCCCGAACTCTGACAGGTGACTGCATGGAAACAAGTCTCTGTAGACCAGTAATTCCTTCGATGATTGGGTTGGATTCGTTTAGAAGAAGAACAACATTCAAACCCGAGCCTTAGTCGTTAAATGGCAGTTACAAGACTATGATTCTTAGAAAATCAGGGGTGGGAGATCCCACACAAGCGCCATTGTGCACCATTTGGGACCAGTGGCCACGTGACCTCTCCAAAACTTGAGTCTTGGAAGATGTTCCTCACATATGTCCCAAGAGCTACAGGACCCTCTGTCGGTGGTGTAGGCCCACCAGAGAACCTGACATTGAGGGCTCACACTCAACAGTTTGATGTAGACAACCAATGTAACTGTTGGCATATGGACCTATGGTGAAGGATTTATGGAAATTGTCCATGCCTGGTGCCCACCATGATATTCTCAGGTACTCTGGCAGGCCACTCCCACCTTGCTAGAAGACTAAAATGACCATTTGGATCCGTTTAGAAGTCTAGTTCCTTCTATGGAGGAAGATCTAGAGATCTTTCAGCTTTTGAAAATGAGGGATGTACCACTGCTATGAGCCGCTTCCGATAGGTTGGTTTGTAGGATTAGTCTCACTCAGCGGCATAAATTGGTCGCGTAAGGGCCCCCAGAAGGAAAATCTTTGGAGAAGGCCCGAAGCGAAAAGGGACCAAAGGCAGCCATACATGGGCAGATTTTAGCTGCTGATTCGGGTCCTTTAGACCGATTCTGCAACTTATCTGTATGGGCCTCCCTGACCAATATCTGGCCTAAAATTGTCCAGATCTCGATTGGGCAGGTTTGATTTCCGTCGGGTAAAGCGCCGCATTGGCTCGCTGATATGGTCCCCGATCCCAGTTGTTGGCCCTAGGACCAATCAATCGAATAAACCCAATATTTAGGTGGCCATCTGGGGAGAAGATCTGCTCACTTGGTGACCTTGTCAAAGGAATGAATCTTCCCGTGTATGGCCACCTTTAGGTACAGCAGATCACCTGGTCCGGGCCCCCCTTCCCCTTAGGGGAAGCACGCCACCCATTGGCTACAGCTAAGGAACTGATCTGGAGACTGGTTCTGTGCGCCGTTGCCCCGATTCACACCAGAACAGATCTCAGGATGGCTTCTTACCATTGACGGTAGTGATGCCCAGGGACCAGCTGGTCTCGGACTGCACAATATCCCCACTGTCTGTAAACAGATACTTGAAACTGGAAAGAGAAAAAAAAAACAAACAAATGAAGGTGCCACACCCACTGGTACAGAGAAATACATATATCTGCCATCTTGCCTGGGCACGCCCCTTTAAAGGGGTAGTATGATGTAGGCACTGATATTTTGAGAATCTCAACTGGTCTTCCATTTTTTTTTTTTCAAAAACATTTTTAAAAAAAATAATGAAGACCAATTGCAAAGTTGCTAGGAATAGGGCATTCTATAATGTACTAAAAGTTAGCCTTGGAGCATGGGAGACATTGGTCCATTCTGCCCTGGATGCCGAGTCTGGTTTAAAGGGGAACCGTACCTTTAGGCCAGTGGTTTCCTGGACCTTTTGGTTCGGATTGGGCCAGCCCCGCCCCTTTGAGCCAAAATCAAGGTAGGTTACGTACATACTAAGTACTTCTCATCCATATCGTCCCCAAGTGACATTTCCCATATAACTAGTGATGTAACTAAATGTTACTGGGTCCCACAGTAGAGTCATTTTGGGGCATCCTCCCCCCCCCCCCCAAAATGTCCAGGGGTTGGCCTGTTTTACCCATATTTATTGAAATTACTCATTAATTAGGGGCCCCTATACCTTCTGGGTCGCCCTGCCAGTGGCGTGGGGGGTCCCTGGGAACAGGGGGGCCCCCAACCATGGGATCTGCATCCTCTGTTGTTGCATGGCCCCCTTCCTTCCACCCGCTCTCTTGCGCCCCCCAGCCTGCTTGCGTACAAAACCCCACCCACTCTTAGAAAGTGGGTGGAGGGAAGGAGGCCAATAGGGATTGCTACTCTGTGCCGGGCCCCTTCCAATTTATTTGCAGGGGGGCCCAGCCCAGAGTAGTTACACCCCTGCATTAGCCATGACACTAGCCGGTGGGAGAGTTATAGTTGTGAGACTGACAGTAGATTTACCTGTATTGAGTGTTCCCCTGCAGGGGGGCGTTGCAGTACCCCACAAAGTTGGGATTGGTTAAGCAGGTCACGTCGGCCCCCACTCTCACGACGTATTTGCTAAGGATGGACTGCACCTGCGTGGGGTCGGCCATATTGCTCAGGGCCTGTATGTTGATACATTGTTGGTTGGGAAGTTTGGCCACGATATAGGGTCCCGTCTTGCCCCCCTGGGTTCCGCTGTAGGTTGAGGCATTAACCTTCTTATTGCCGTCATAAAGCGGGGTGTTTGGGGCACCTGAGGGAATAAGAACGTCAGCAGTTTGGTACATTATTCGGCGCATTCGTGGGGTAGACTGATTCTGGGAATTTGCAATTGGTCTTCATTTTTTTCCATTCGGCAGCTCTCTTTAAGCAGCTGTTTAGTTGCTAGGGTACAGTTTACCCTAGTAACCACGCAGTAGTTTATACGAGGGGAGGGGGGGGCTAAATATAAAGAGAAGTAACACAATAAAATTGTAGTCGTTTTGGCTGCCGGGGGGACAGTGACCCCATTTAATAGCAGAAAAGGAGCAGAGCAACGCAGGAGCCAGCTCCCAGCATTCCCAGCTACATTCAGGTGATCCCAATGGCGGCCATAATTCTGTATAAAATACCCAGGATGCCGAGCTTTGAGGGAACCCCCCCGTTTGCCAAATAACAGGGTCCTTACCTGCCACGATCCCGATTAGATAGACGTTAACGGCCGATTTAAACATGCAGATCGGCTGCTCCAGCGCAATCGTAGTCTGGGTGGGATTGAGGCTAAAGAAATCCGAGTTGGCCAGCAACGGCATGTCTGCTCCGGCTATGGAGAGAGAGAGGGGGGTAGTGATATTGGGGTACAGTCACCCTGCTATAGTTATAGGGGTACCCAGAGCACAAATAAGCACTCACCCCAAATCCCCCCCTAACTGGCCTTCAGGCTGGGCCCCCTTAGCCCATAACAAGGTTACAGATATATAGAAACATTGGGGTAACAGTCACCCCGCTATAGTTCCAGGGGTACCCAGGGCACAAATAAGCACTCACCCCAAATCCCCCCCTAACTGCTCTTCAGGCTGGGCCCCCTTAGCCATAACAAGGTTACAGATATATAGAAACATTGGGGTAACAGTCACCCCGCTATAGTTCCAGGGGTACCCCAGGGCACAAATAAGCACCCCAAATCCCCCCCTAACTGGCCTTCAGGCTGGGCCCCCTTAGCCCATAACAAGGTTACAGATATATAGAACATTGGGGTAACAGTCACCCCGCTATAGTTCCAGGGGTACCCAGGGCACAAATAAGCACCCCAAATCCCCCCCTAACTGGCCTTCAGGCTGGGCCCCCTTAGCCCATAACAAGGTTACAGATATATAGAAACATTGGGGTAACAGTCACCCCGCTATAGTTCCAGGGGTACCCAGGGCACAAATAAGCACTCACCCCAAATCTCCCCCTAACTGGCCTTCAGGCTGGGCCCCCTTAGCCCATAACAAGGTTACAGATATATAGAAACATTGGGGTAACAGTCACCCCGCTATAGTTCCAGGGGTACCCAGGGCACAAATAAGCACTCACCCCAAATCTCCCCCTAACTGGCCTTCAGGCTGGGCCCTCTAAACAAGGGGGCCACATGGATCCCCAAACAAAGAGATCTAATGAAACTGCTTGATAGCCAGGGGCCCCCCAGCATGGATATTTTATAATAATAATAATAATGTAGCAAATGTAGACAAACACAACTATGTTTACTATCCAACCCCCACAGGAATGAGGCTACACAGTAAGGATATGAGGACACTCACCCAGAGGCGCCTGTAGGAAACAGCACAGGCCAATCAAATAGCGCCAAGGACCCATCTCTCTGCGGCTGAACCTCTAGGACCAACGTCAGGTACAAACTCACATCTGAGATTAAATGAACCTGTCCCTCAGGTGTGTGGGGATCCACCTGCAGCCCTGGGCCCCACCCAGCCAATCAGGAGGCAGCAGAGGAATGTGGGCGTGGTTGCAGGGGGCTCATTAATACGTAAAACAGCCCCCTCTTGGGCAGGTTGGGAATCAGGTTTAGGCCCCTATTCTCATAGAGGTGATACTGAGATACCTGGGGGGGGGGGGGGGGTTGGTGGGGGCCACCAGGTTTTTTTTCCCAGATCTGCAAGATCTCTGAATCATGAACCCCAAAAGAAGTGGGTGCAGTTTACAAGGAAGTGGAGGGGGGGTATTACTGGGCGTGGCCAGGGGGGCTGGGGGTTGTGACCTAAAATGTATTAAATGTTGGGGAGGGGGGTATTAAACACCGCAACTGCCACTTTGATATTCTCCATGAATTGCCTTTCCGTTTTGCCCCCTCCTATCCATTTACCATCTTGAGACCCCTGCCTGGTTGCTAAGGTCCTTAGTCCCTAGCAACCAGATACCAGTTTACAGTGACAGTCACATTAGGTGTGAGCAACTACTAAATTGCCTAATATTGTCCCTCAAACGGGTGCTTCCCCCGCCTCTTACCCAAACCAGTGCTTGGTTGCTAAGGGAAAATAAAACCCTGGCAACCAGACGGCTGCCCAATTACCGAAACGGAGAGCCGCTGAGCAAAACGGAACAAAAAGACTATACTAATTTGAAAATGAAGACCAATTGCAAATTGTCGGAGGATATCACTGTCTACATGACCCTAAAAGTGAATTTAAAGGTGAAGTACGCCTGTAATATAAAACATGAAATGCTTATTACGCGGCAGAAGGTGAATATGTGGTGTATGTTTATAACCCCTGGCATATAAATACCCCAACCCGCCCCCCCCCCCCCCCGTGATGTTTTTTTATCAAACCGGGGGTGGAATGTGGCTCGACCGGATATTTGTATCTTTCCCTGTAGAATCTCAAACAACTGGTTTCGGTATTTAGAACCTTCCGAGCATCGATGGGTTTCTGCACTGGGGGGGGGGGGGGGAATGTTCAGGGGGGCCCTTTAGATACACGGTGCCCCCTCTTTTGTTCAACTCTGTAACTGCAACTATGGGGGTGTTTCCTGTCATCCCCCCAATTCTGTTAGTAGGTTATAGAATGGCCAATTCTTAGCAACTTTTCAATTGGTCTTTGTTATTTTATTCGCCTTCTTCTTCTGCCTCTTTGCAGCTTTCAAATGGGGGTCACTGACCCCGGCAGCCAAACCCTATTGCTCTGTGAGGCTTCAGTTTTATTGTTATTGTTACTTTTTATTCCTTATCTTTCGATTCAGCCCCTCCCCTATTCATATACCTGTCTCTCATCCAAACCCCTCCGTGGTTGCTAAGGTAACTTGAACCCTAGCAACCAAAACCTATTACTCTGTGAGGCTCCAGTTTTATTGTTATTGTTACTTTTTATTCCTTATCTTTCTATTCAGCCCCTCCCCTATTCATATACCTGTCTCTCATCCAAACCCCTCCGTGGTTGCTAAGGTAACTTGGACCCTAGCAACCAAAACCTATTGCTCTGTGAGGCTCCAGTTTTATTGTTATTGTTACTTTTTATTCCTTATCTTTCGATTCAGCCCCTCCTCTATTTATTTTCCGGTCTCTCTTTCAAACCACTGCCTGGTTGCTAGGTTAAATTGGACCCTGGCAACTAAATTGTAGCCACAATTCCAAACTGTAGAGCCGCTGAACAAAAAGCGAAATAATTCAAAAGTCGCAAATAATAATTAAATGAAGACCAATTGCAAAATGTCTCAGTATATCACTCTCTACATCATACTATAAGTTAGTTTTAAAGTGAACATCCCCTTTAACTTTTTGGGGTCATTCACAAAAATCAGCCTCCCCCCCTTAGACCCCATTGTTTCTAAAGGGATGCAGGTCCAGGTTCTAATCAGATTGCCAGGTTCTGTACAACCAACTCCGGTACCAGTCTGACCCAGTACAACCAACTCCGGTACCAGTCTGACCCAGTACAACCAACTCCGGTACCAGTCTGACCCAGTACAACCAACTCCGGTACCAGTCTGACCCAGTACAACCAACTCCGGTACCAGTCTGACCCAGTACAACCAACTCCGGTACCAGTCTGACCCAGTACAACCAACTCCGGTACCAGTCTGACCCAGTACAAACCAACTCCGGTACCAGTCTGACCAGTACAACCAACCCCGGTACCAGTCTGACCAGTACAACCAACTCCGGTACCAGTCTGACCAGTACAAACCAACTCCGGTAACCAGTCTGACCAGTACAACCAACCTCCGGTACCAGTCTGACCCAGTACACCAACTCCGGTACCAGTCTGACCCAGTACAACCAACTCCTGTACCAGTCTGACCCAGTACAACCAACTCCGGTACCAGTCTGACCCAGTACAACCAACCCCCGGTACCAGTCTGACCAGTACAACCAACTCCGGTACCAGTCTGACCCAGTACAACCAACTCCGGTACCAGTCTGACCCAGTACAACCAACTCCGGTACCAGTCTGACCCAGTACAACCAACTCCGGTACCAGTCTGACCCAGTACAACAACTCCGGTACCAGTCTGACCCAGTACAACAACTCCTGTACCAGTCTGAACCCAGTACAACCAACTCCGGTACCAGTCTGACCAGTACAACCAACTCCGGTACAGTCTGACCCAGTACAACCAACCCCGGTACCAGTCTGACCCAGTACAACCAACTCCGGTACCAGTCTGACCCAGTACAACCAACTCCGGTACCAGTCTGACCCAGTACAACCAACTCCGGTACCAGTCTGACCCAGTACAACCAACTCCGGTACCAGTCTGACCCAGTACAACCAACTCCGGTACCAGTCTGACCCAGTACAACCAACTCCGGTACCAGTCTGACCAGTACAACCAACCCCGGTACCAGTCTGACCCAGTACAACCAACCCCGGTACCAGTCCTGACCCAGTACAACCAACCCCGGTACCAGTCTGACCCAGTACAACCAACCCCGGTACCAGTCTGACCCAGTACAACCAACCCCGGTACCAGTCTGACCCAGTACAACCAACCCCGGTACCAGTCTGACCCAGTACAACCAACCCCGGTACCAGTCTGACCCAGTACAACCAACCCCGGTACCAGTCTGACCCAGTACAACCAACCCCATGCCATGAGGGAGCTAATGACCCACTCTGGGTCTTTATTTCATGTTAGAGGAATTCGGGTTTATTCGAATCCAGAACCAGATCACTATCCCCCTTATGGCACCGGGTCTGCTGCCTTCTCTTCCAACCCAATGGCGGGACTGCCATACTGCTTACCTTGTAGGGGGGGTCTGGGCTCTGCTGTATGCTCCCCCCCCACCTCCTGCAGGTTGGAACCCTCTGGGGTTCTGGAAAGGCCCGAACTGGCAATCTGTGGGTTCTGGAAAGGCCCAGATTGGTCTGGAAATACCGGGCCCACAGTACAAGGATGATTAGCAATTACATTGCACGGCAGCATAGAAATCTGCGCAGTCTGCATCCGAATTGCTTCATAACCAGCCCTGTAGCATCAGCTTGTTGGCAAATGAACCCCACTATCTGCTTGATGATTCCCCCGTACCCCCCTAAGCTTAGCTCCTCCCCAGCAGCCCACTGAGCACGTGCGGTGCCACCGACACAAAAGATGGCTGAACAAGAGCCAAGCGGGGGGGCTGCCGGGGGGCACTGCTGGATCGTTACTGCTGTACTGCACCCCTACCCATATTTATTTGTAGGCTTTAGTTCCCCTTTAAACAGCCAGGAATGAACATGATTCTGATAACCCGAAGATTTCTGGCCCCCCCCCCCCCCCGTGTTTATGGAATGGGTCCCCGGAACCGGCTCAGCGAGGTGAATTCTGACATTCTCAGCATTGTTCCACTGAATTCCACCAAACTGGTTTCCCTTCTATCGGCCCAGTTTCACCAGCGACTCCCCCCCCCCCCCCGATACACAGCTCCTCCCACTGTTACCCCCCCATTCAACTCACCTCTCAACCAAAGCTTATTTCCCCTTTAACTGAGAGATGTTTATACTGGGACCGGGGGCGGGACCATTTCCATGAAAAGATTCTGTGTTATTTCAATTATTCAGCAGGAAATTCTACATTTCACACATTTTTTACATTCAGCCTCATAACAAGGTTACAGATATATAGAAACATTGGGGTAACAGTCACCCCGCTATAGTTCCAGGGGTACCCAGGGCACAAATAAGCACTCACCCCAAATCCCCCCCTAACTGGCCTTCAGGCTGGGCCCCCTTAGCCCATAACAAGGTTACAGATATATAGAAACATTGGGGTAACAGTCACCCCGCTATAGTTCCAGGGGTACCCAGGGCACAAATAAGCACTCACCCCAAATCCCCCCCTAACTGCCCCTCAGGCTGGGCCCCCTTAGCCCATAACAAGGTTACAGATATATAGAAACATTGGGGTAACAGTCACCCCGCTATAGTTCCAGGGGTACCCAGGGCACAAATAAGCACTCACCCCAAATCCCCCCCTAACTGGCCTTCAGGCTGGGCCCCTTAGCCCATAACAAGGTTACAGATATATATAGAAACATTGGGGTAACCGTCACCCCGCTATAGTTCCAGGGGTACCCAGGGCACAAATAAGCACTCACCCCAAATCCCCCCCTAACTGGCCTTCAGGCTGGGCCCCCTTAGCCCATAACAAGGTTACAGATATATATAGAAACATTGGGGTAACAGTCACCCCGCTATAGTTCCAGGGGTACCAGGGCACAAATAAGCACTCACCCCAAATCCCCCCCTAACTGGCCTTCAGGCTGGGCCCCCTTAGCCCATAACAAGGTTACAGATATATATAGAAACATTGGGGTAACAGTCACCCCGCTATAGTTCCAGGGGTACCAGGGCACAAATAAGCACTCACCCCAAATCCCCCCCTAACTGCCCTTCAGGCTGGGCCCCCTTAGCCCATAACAAGGTTACAGATATATAGAAACATTGGGGTAACAGTCACCCCGCTATAGTTCCAGGGGTACCCAGGGCACAAATAAGCACTCACCCCAAATCCCCCCTAACTGGCCTTCAGGCTGGGCCCCCTTAGCCCATAACAAGGTTACAGATATATAGAAACATTGGGGTAACAGTCACCCCGCTATAGTTCCAGGGTACCCAGGGCACAAATAAGCACTCACCCCAAATCCCCCCTAACTGGCCTTCAGGCTGGGCCCCCTTAGCCCATAACAAGGTTACAGATATATAGAAACATTGGGGTAACAGTCACCCCGCTATAGTTCCAGGGGTACCCAGGGCACAAATAAGCACTCACCCCAAATCCCCCCCTAACTGGCCTTCAGGCTGGGCCCCCTTAGCCCATAACAAGGTTACAGATATATATAGAAACATTGGGTAACAGTCACCCCGCTATAGTTCCAGGGGTACCCAGGGCACAAATAAGCACTCACCCCAAATCCCCCCCTAACTGGCCTTCAGGCTGGGCCCCCTTAGCCCATAACAAGGTTACAGATATATATAGAAACATTGGGGTAACAGTCACCCCGCTATAGTTCCAGGGGTACCAGGGCACAAATAAGCACTCACCCCAAATCCCCCCCTAACTGGCCTTCAGGCTGGGCCCCCTTAGCCCATAACAAGGTTACAGATATATATAGAAACATTGGGGTAACAGTCACCCCGCTATAGTTCCAGGGGTACCCAGGGCACAAATAAGCACTCACCCCAAATCCCCCCCTAACTGCCCTTCAGGCTGGGCCCCCTTAGCCCATAACAAGGTTACAGATATATAGAAACATTGGGGTAACAGTCACCCCGCTATAGTTCCAGGGGTACCCAGGGCACAAATAAGCACTCACCCCCAAATCCCCCCCTAACTGGCCTTCAGGCTGGGCCCCCTTAGCCCATAACAAGGTTACAGATATATAGAAACATTGGGGTAACAGTCACCCCGCTATAGTTCCAGGGGTACCCAGGGCACAAATAAGCACTCACCCCAAATCCCCCCTAACTGGCCTTCAGGCTGGGCCCCCTTAGCCCATAACAAGGTTACAGATATATAGAAACATTGGGGTAACAGTCACCCCGCTATAGTTCCAGGGGTACCCAGGGCACAAATAAGCACTCACCCCAAATCCCCCCCTAACTGGCCTTCAGGCTGGGCCCCCTTAGCCCATAACAAGGTTACAGATATATAGAAACATTGGGGTAACAGTCACCCCGCTATAGTTCCAGGGGTACCCAGGGCACAAATAAGCACTCACCCCAAATCCCCCCCCTAACTGGCCTTCAGGCTGGGCCCCCTTAGCCCATAACAAGGTTACAGATATATAGAAACATTGGGGTAACAGTCACCCCGCTATAGTTCCAGGGGTACCCAGGGCACAAATAAGCACTCACCCCAAATCCCCCCCCTAACTGGCCTTCAGGCTGGGCCCCCTTAGCCCATAACAAGGTTACAGATATATAGAAACATTGGGGTAACAGTCACCCCGCTATAGTTCCAGGGGTACCCAGGGCACAAATAAGCACTCACCCCAAATCCCCCCCCTAACTGGCCTTCAGGCTGGGCCCCCTTAGCCCATAACAAGGTTTACAGATATATAGAAACATTGGGGTAACAGTCACCCCGCTATAGTTCCAGGGGTACCCAGGGCACAAATAAGCACTCACCCCAAATCCCCCCCTAACTGGCCTTCAGGCTGGGCCCCCTTAGCCCATAACAAGGTTACAGATATATAGAAACATTGGGGTAACAGTCACCCTGATATTACAACTAACACGTAGAATGGAACTACAGTAAATAACCCTTCCATAGTTAACCCTACACCTTCCCTTACTGGTCCCTCTAGTGGTGAGAAATAATATGGCAGCTAATAATATAGCCCTGTGTCTGCGTGTAGCCATTGCCGGCCCAGATCATCCAGTTTTATTGGTCTCAGTTTTAGGGGAGATCACATTGTTTTACAAGGGCAGTTTATTTGGGGTTTGGGGCTATTGCCCCCCTTCAACTGGACCCAATTGTTAGGTTAAAAAGCAGATTATATATATATTAACAATGGGATATTATGTTTGTATAGAGAGTATAGAGGTACCTCATCCTCTGACTCTCAGCCCTTTATACTACAATGGTGTGTGTAAGAGCATGGCCCCGCCCCCTCTTGTTCTCTGATTGAGATTTCTCACTATGGTGGATCGACATTAGGGAAAAGAATATTGTAAATGTGGAAAAGGGCAGGTAAGCGAGTTCCTCTGCCCCTCGCAGTGGGAGGGGCTCCTGGGGGTGTGGCATGGACTGGGCCGCCGGGATACAGAGAAAAAACCCAGTGGCCCCCGGGGGCCCAGACCCGATCCCGGTTACTGCTCCCCCGGAAGCCGGTGTCCTTGCCTGACGCGTTTCACTTCAGGGGGGGATATCGGGTGGGGGCCCCCTGCAGGGGGTTCGGGGGACGTGGCTGGCAGGGGCACCTAGGGCTTTATACACGGGAGCCGGGCCTTACACACACCGGGGCCGGGCCTTACACACACGGGAGCCGGGCCTTACACACACGGGAGCCGGGCCTTACACACACCGGGGCCGGGCCTTACACACACGGGAGCCGGGCCTTACACACACCGGGGCCGGGCCTTACACACACGGGAGCCGGGCCTTACACACACGGGAGCCGGGCCTTACACACACGGGAGCCGGGCCTTACACACACGGGAGCCGGGCCTTACACACACGGGAGCCGGGCCTTACACACACGGGAGCCGGGCCTTACACACACGGGAGCCGGGCCTTACACACACGGGAGCCGGGCCTTACACACACGGGAGCCGGGCCTTACACACACGGGAGCCGGGCCTTACACACACGGGAGCCGGGCCTTACACACAGGAATGAAGTGACAGAGTTCGGATCCCATTACATTGGGCGCCGCTATTTTTTCTTGGTGCCTCAGATAAAGAACAGATTTATGGGTTTAAACTCAGTTTCCCAATTTTATTATTATTCATCTTTCCCGGGGTTTCCCTGTTGTCTCTTCCCCCGATTCCTGCTCGTTACACAGGGGCCCAATAATCACACAGGGGCCCAATAGCCACACAGGGGCAGAATAGTCACACAGGGGCAGAATAGCCACACACAGGGGCAGAATAGCCACACAGGGGCCCAGACAGGGGCAGAATAGTCACACAGGGGCAGAATAGTCACACAGGGGCCCAATAGCCACACAGGGGCCAAATAGCCACACAGGGGCCCAATAGCCACACAGGGGCCCAATAGCCACACAGGGGTCCAATAGCCACACAGGGGCCCAATAGCCACACAGGGGCCCAATAGCCACACAGGGGCCCAATAGCCACACAGGGGTCCAATAGCCACACAGGGGCCCAATAGCCACACAGGGGCCCAATAGCCACACAGGGGCCAAATAGCCACACAGGGGTCCAATAGCCACACAGGGGTCCAATAGCCACACAGGGGCCCAATAGCCACACAGGGGTCCAATAGCCACACAGGGGCCCAATAGCCACACAGGGGCCCAATAGCCACACTGGGGCCCAGACAGGGGCCCAATAGCCACACAGGGGCCCAATAGCCACACAGGGGCCCAATAGCCACACAGGGGCCCAATAGCCACACAGGGGCCCAATAGCCACACTGGGGCCCAGACAGGGGCCCAATAGCCACACAGGGGCCCAATAGCCACACAGGGGCCCAATAGCCACACAGGGGCCAAATAGCCACACAGGGGCCCAATAGCCACACAGGGGCCAAATAGCCACACAGGGGCCCAATAGCCACACAGGGGCCCAATAGCCACACAGGGGCCAAATAGCCACACAGGGGCCCAATAGCCACACAGGGGCCCAATAGCCACACAGGGGCCCAATAGCCACACAGGGGCCCAATAGCCACACAGGGGCCCAATAGCCACACAGGGGCCCAATAGCCACACAGGGGCCCAATAGCCACACAGGGGCCACACCCTCAGTATCTTTGTGCTCAGCCTGTGGCCCCGCCTCCGTATTTAGGAACAAATGATGGAGCCCCGCCCTGACGATGCGGTTGTATATGGGGGGGTTATTGCTGGGGGTGAATGTATTACAGGAGGCAGGAGCGATCACTGGGGGGGGCGCTTGTATCTGTTGGACCAATGGGGCCCCGGGGATACAGAACACACGGTTACGGTGAGAGAGGCTCAGACAGACAGACAGCGCCCCCCCCCGGATTGTCTCCCCCAGACACATGACCCCGCTCCAGTCCCCCCCCCCCTGTCAGTCCGGCCTTGACCTTTAAATCCGTTCCGAACGCGCATTGGCTGCCTGTCAGTTTAGTCCCGCCCCTTTAAACCAGAGCAGCGTTCTCAATGGCTGCCTGTCAGTACGGCCCGCCCCTGTTACCAGGAACCGGGCTCTCATTGGCCTGCTTCCGGCATAGTTCGTCCCCTGAAGCCCCAGGCGGCCGCTGATTGGCTGCGGCGCTCGGCCGGCCCTTTATCCAAGCAGCTGAGGCAGAGCAGGAAGCGCTGAGGGCGGAGAGGGACTCGCTGGTCGGTTATGGGAGGCGGAAGTGGGGCTTAATGGGGATGGGTCTCCCCTCTCCCCAGCACCGACTCAATCATTCCTGGGGGGATGGCAGCCGTCAAGGGTTTCAGCAGGAGCGGCCGGAGGGACGATGAGAATGGGGATCTGGACCGATCGCTCCAGCAAATGATCTCGGCCATTGTGGATGAGAGGAATCGCATCAATATCCGCCAGGAGATCAGCGGGCTGGGTGAGTAGCGACTGGGGGGCCCCAACCTGCAACTCTGTCCTGCTGGGCAGCCAATAGCATCCAGTGAGGGCTTGGCCACACCCAGGTGCCAGGCACAGTCACATGATCTGGGCACTGCCATGGGGTCATGTGAGGTGGTGTCTGCCCCCCCCTCCTCTAAATAAACCAATGGCAGTAGGATCATTAGATCATGTGACTGGGCACCAGGCCAGGTGTGTGGGTGCTGCCACTGGGGCAGGGGCTGATGGGAATGGGATAGGGGCCTTAGATTGTAAGCTCACTGGGGCAGGGACTGATGGGAATGGGATAGGGACCTTAGATTGTAAGCTCACTGGGGCAGGGGCTGATGGGAATGGGATAGGGACCTTAGATTGTAAGCTCACTGGGGCAGGGACTGATGGGAATGGGATAGGGACCTTAGATTGTAAGCTCACTGGGGCAGGGACTGATGGGAATGGGATAGGGACCTTAGATTGTAAGCTCACTGGGGCAGGGACTGATGGGAATGGGATAGGGACCTTAGATTGTAAGCTCACTGGGGCAGGGGCTGATGGGAATGGGATAGGGGCCTTAGATTGTAAGCTCACTGGGGCAGGGACTGATGGGAATGGGATAGGGACCTTAGATTGTAAGCTCACTGGGGCAGGGACTGATGGGAATGGGATAGGGACCTTAGATTGTAAGCTCACTGGGGCAGGGACTGATGGGAATGGGATAGGGACCTTAGATTGTAAGCTCACTGGGGCAGGGACTGATGGGAATGGGATAGGGACCTTAGATTGTAAGCTCACTGGGGCAGGGACTGATGGGAATGGGATAGGGACCTTAGATTGTAAGCTCACTGGGGCAGGGACTGATGGGAATGGGATAGGGACCTTAGATTGTAAGCTCACTGGGGCAGGGACTGATGGGAATGGGATAGGGACCTTAGATTGTAAGCTCACTGGGGCAGGGGCTGATGGGAATGGGATAGGGACATTAGATTGTAAGCTCACTGGGGCAGGGACTGATGGGAATGGGATAGGGACCTTAGATTGTAAGCTCACTGGGGCAGGGACTGATGGGAATGGGATAGGGACCTTAGATTGTAAGCTCACTGGGGCAGGGACTGATGGGAATGGGATAGGGGCCTTAGATTGTAAGCTCACTGGGGCAGGGGCTGATGGGAATGGGATAGGGACCTTAGATTGTAAGCTGACTGGGGCAGGGGCTGATGGGAATGGGATAGGGACATTAGATTGTAAGCTCACTGGGGCAGGGGCTGATGGGAATGGGATAGGGGCCTTAGATTGTAAGCTCACTGGGGCAGGGGCTGATGGGAATGGGATAGGGACCTTAGATTGTAAGCTCACTGGGGCAGGGGCTGATGGGAATGGGATAGGGACATTAGATTGTAAGCTCACTGGGGCAGGGACTGATGGGAATGGGATAGGGGCCTTAGATTGTAAGCTCACTGGGGCAGGGACTGATGGGAATGGGATAGGGACCTTAGATTGTAAGCTCACTGGGGCAGGGGCTGATGGGAATGGGATAGGGACCTTAGATTGTAAGCTCACTGGGGCAGGGACTGATGGGAATGGGATAGGGACCTTAGATTGTAAGCTCACTGGGGCAGGGGCTGATGGGAATGGGATAGGGGCCTTAGATTGTAAGCTCACTGGGGCAGGGGCTGATGGGAATGGGATAGGGACCTTAGATTGTAAGCTCACTGGGGCAGGGACTGATGGGAATGGGATAGGGACCTTAGATTGTAAGCTCACTGGGGCAGGGGCTGATGGGAATGGGATAGGGGCCTTAGATTGTAAGCTCACTGGGGCAGGGACTGATGGGAATGGGATAGGGACCTTAGATTGTAAGCTCACTGGGGCAGGGACTGATGGGAATGGGATAGGGACCTTAGATTGTAAGCTCACTGGGGCAGGGACTGATGGGAATGGGATAGGGACCTTAGATTGTAAGCTCACTGGGGCAGGGGCTGATGGAATGGGATAGGGACCTTAGATTGTAAGCTCACTGGGGCAGGGACTGATGGGAATGTGATAGGGACCTTAGATTGTAAGCTCACTGGGGCAGGGGCTGATGGGAATGGGATAGGGACCTTAGATTGTAAGCTCACTGGGGCAGGGGCTGATGGGAATGTGATAGGGACCTTAGATTGTAAGCTCACTGGGGCAGGGACTGATGGGAATGTGATAGGGACCTTAGATTGTAAGCTCACTGGGGCAGGGGCTGATGGGAATGGGATAGGGACCTTAGATTGTAAGCTCACTGGGGCAGGGGCTGATGGGAATGGGATAGGGACATTAGAGTGTAAGCTCACTGGGGCAGGGACTGATGGGAATGGGATAGGGACCTTAGATTGTAAGCTCACTGGGGCAGGGGCTGATGGGAATGGGATAGGGACCTTAGATTGTAAGCTCACTGGGGCAGGGACTGATGGGAATGGGATAGGGACCTTAGATTGTAAGCTCACTGGGGCAGGGACTGATGGGAATGGGATAGGGACCTTAGATTGTAAGCTCACTGGGGCAGGGGCTGATGGGAATGGGATAGGGACCTTAGATTGTAAGCTCACTGGGGCAGGGGCTGATGGGAATGTGATAGGGACCTTAGATTGTAAGCTCACTGGGGCAGGGACTGATGGGAATGTGATAGGGACCTTAGATTGTAAGCTCACTGGGGCAGGGACTGATGGGAATGGGATAGGGACCTTAGATTGTAAGCTCACTGGGGCAGGGGCTGATGGGAATGGGATAGGGACCTTAGATTGTAAGCTCACTGGGGCAGGGGCTGATGGGAATGGGATAGGGACCTTAGATTGTAAGCTCACTGGGGCAGGGACTGATGGGAATGGGATAGGGACCTTAGATTGTAAGCTCACTGGGGCAGGGACTGATGGGAATGGGATAGGGACCTTAGATTGTAAGCTCACTGGGGCAGGGACTGATGGGAATGGGATAGGGACCTTAGATTGTAAGCTCACTGGGGCAGGGACTGATGGGAATGTGATAGGGACCTTAGATTGTAAGCTCACTGGGGCAGGGGCTGATGGGAATGGGATAGGGACCTTAGATTGTAAGCTCACTGGGGCAGGGGCTGATGGGAATGGGATAGGGACCTTAGATTGTAAGCTCACTGGGGCAGGGGCTGATGGGAATGGGATAGGGACCTTAGATTGTAAGCTCACTGGGGCAGGGGCTGATGGGAATGGGATAGGGACCTTAGATTGTAAGCTCACTGGGGCAGGGACTGATGGGAATGGGATAGGGACCTTAGATTGTAAGCTCACTGGGGCAGGGGCTGATGGGAATGGGATAGGGACCTTAGATTGGGGGGGGGGGCTAAACAGACAGTTGGGTAACTATAAGGGGCACAATCCCCTGGGTGCTGTAATGTAGAGGGAGGGTTTAGTACTGGGGGGGGGGGTCCAGCCTGTGGCCACAGTTCAAAGAACATACAGATTCAATGCAGATAGTGCCCGGGGCAGAATGGAACCCAAGTTACCCCCCCCCCCCACACACACACACAGGGGCCCGGGCACTGCTAATGCTGCCAAGCAAAGGGTTTCCCCTGACTCAGTGGTTCTACTCAGGTTGCTGTGCGGCCGGATCAGTACCAGGAATTATGTTCTGTCTGGTACCGACCCAGAATCAATAGGAGGGGTCTGAGTGCCATATCCCTGTATCATTTGTGCCCCCAGCACTCACCCCCTCACTAACCATTCCCTGGGGAATCTGGGATTAAAGGGGAACTTCACCCAAAAACTGGCCTAATGAAAGAAAATATCATTTAATCCTTTGGTGAGTGTGAGTGTGAGTGGGGCAGAACTGGTACTGAGCTGTGAGAATGTGGGGAATGTCGCACACACGCGTTACCTGCACCCCCCAACCCCCAACTAGTTATTCACTTATACAATTATACAATACTTCCCCTTTAAAGTGAAAAAGAGAAAATGGGCTTTATGGCAAGTAACATTCCCTGGGGGCAACAGAACCAGCTTTCAGCAAAATTGCCAAATGAAAAACATCCTATTGGCCATGAAATCATATTTCCAGCAGTTCTAATATAATGGGGGCGCTGTTCTATTGCAGCTCTATGGGAAAGTGTAGGCAGAAAGTGGTGGGATGCGGTACTGCAAGTGACGGATTATAATCATTGACGTTACAGGCTGCTTTAAGGATGATCGGATCGTGTTCTGGACCTGGATGTACTCCACGTATTTTATGGAGAAGTGGGCGCCGCGGCAGGACGACATGCTGTTCTACGTGCGGCGTAAGCCTGCGTATATGGGCACCGACGGGACCGAGGGGAGAAAGGTGGGTCTCCGGGTCATGTGACCTTCTCTCCCACAGTAAAGTATGGGGGTACCGGGCCGTATAGAAGGGGACAGTGTGGGGGTACCGGGCCGTATAGAAGGGGACAGTGTGGGGGTACCGGGCCGTATAGAAGGGGACAGTGTGGGGGTACCGGGCCGTATAGAAGGGGACAGTGTGGGGGTACCGGGCCGTATAGAAGGGGACAGTGTGGGGGTACCGGGCCGTATAGAAGGGGACAGTGTGGGGGTACCGGGCCGTATAGAAGGGGACAGTGTGGGGGTACCGGGCCGTATAGAAGGGGACAGTGTGGGGGTACCGGGCCGTATAGAAGGGGACAGTGTGGGGGTACCGTGCCGTATAGAAGGGGACAGTGTGGGGGTACCGGGCCGTATAGAAGGGGACAGTGTGGGGGTACCGGGCCGTATAGAAGGGGACAGTGTGGGGGTACCGGGCCGTATAGAAGGGGACAGTGTGGGGGTACCGGGCCGTATAGAAGGGGACAGTGTGGGGGTACCGGGCCGTATAGAAGGGGACAGTGTGGGGGTACCGGGCCGTATAGAAGGGGACAGTGTGGGGGTACCGTGCCGTATAGAAGGGGACAGTGTGGGGGTACCGGGCCGTATAGAAGGGGACAGTGTGGGGGTACCGGGCCGTATAGAAGGGGACAGTGTGGGGGTACCGGGCCGTATAGAAGGGGACAGTGTGGGGGTACCGGGCCGTATAGAAGGGGACAGTGTGGGGGTACCGGGCCGTATAGAAGGGGACAGTGTGGGGGTACCGGGCCGTATAGAAGGGGACAGTGTGGGGGTACCGGGCCGTATAGAAGGGGACAGTGTGGGGGTACCGGGCCGTATAGAAGGGGACAGTGTGGGGGTACCGGGCCGTATAGAAGGGGACAGTGTGGGGGTACCGGGCCGTATAGAAGGGGACAGTTTGTGTGCGAGTAGATGGAGCACAGGTATCTGTGTGTATAGAGACAGACACTATGGAGTCAGACTAATAATAATAATAATAATAAATGGCCATTGGCGTTACACTTGTTAGTACTCTGGCAGAGGGAGGGTTAACAAATCACGCTCCCCCCCCCCCCAAACAGTTTCTGACCATGTGTATAAATATCTCACTGCCACGTTACTCACTGTCACCACTTCCCCTTTACCTTCCCCAATCAGGAGCTCCGTAAACAAACCCATTCCAGCAGCACCATCTCCCCCCTCCCCCCTCAGCCCAACCACTCACATTGCTTGGCTATACAGAACTGCAACTCCCAGGAAGGATGTGTCGGTAGCCTTACTGCCCCCACTGTTATTCTAATGTACAGAGAAACTGTACCCCCATACTGTACTGTCTAAGGGAAACACTATGGCACCCCCTACCCATATGTATAAATACAAATATACAGAGAAGGAATGTTCTGGGCACACAATAAGCTGTACCCCCATACTGTACTGTCTAAGGGAAACACTATGGCACCCCCTACCCATATGTATAAATACAAATATACAGAGAGGGAATGTTCTGGGCACACACTAAGCTGTACCCCCATACTGTACTGCCTAAGGGAAACACTATGGCACCCCCTACCCATATGTATAAATACAAATATACAGAGAGGGAATGTTCTGGGCACACAATAAGCTGTACCCCCATACTGTACTGTCTAAGGGAAACACTATGGCACCCCCTACCCATATGTATAAATACAAATATACAGAGAGGGAATGTTCTGGGCACACAATAAGCTGTACCTCATACTGTACTGTCTAAGGGAAACACTATGGCACCCCCTACCCATATGTATAAATACAAATATACAGAGAGGGAATGTTCTGGGCACACAATAAGCTGTACCCCCATACTGTACTGTCTAAGGGAAACACTATGGCACCCCCTACCCATATGTATAAATACAAATATACAGAGAGGGAATGTTCTGGGCACACAATAAGCTGTACCCCCATACTGTACTGTCTAAGGGAAACACTATGGCACCCCCTACCCATATGTATAAATACAAATATACAGAGAGGGAATGTTCTGGGCACACAATAAGCTGTACCCCCATACTGTACTGTCTAAGGGAAACACTATGGCACCCCTACCCATATGTATAAATACAAATATACAGAGAAGGAATGTTCTGGGCACACAATAAGCTGTACCCCCATACTGTACTGTCTAAGGGAAACACTATGGCACCTCCTACCCATATGTATAAATACAAATATACAGAGAAGGAATGTTCTGGGCACACAATAAGCTGTACCCCCATACTGTACTGTCTAAGGGAAACACTATGGCACCTCCTACCCATATGTATAAATACAAATATACAGAGAAGGAATGTTCTGGGCACACAATAAGCTGTACCCCCATACTGTACTGTCTAAGGGAAACACTATGGCACCTCCTACCCATATGTATAAATACAAATATACAGAGAAGGAATGTTCTGGGCACACAATAAGCTGTACCCCCATACTGTACTGTCTAAGGGAAACACTATGGCACCTCCTACCCATATGTATAAATACAAATATACAGAGAAGGAATGTTCTGGGCACACAATAAGCTGTACCCCCATACTGTACTGTCTAAGGGAAACACTATGGCACCTCCTACCCATATGTATAAATACAAATATACAGAGAAGGAATGTTCTGGGCACACAATAAGCTGTACCCCCATACTGTACTGTCTAAGGGAAACACTATGGCACCCCCTACCCATATGTATAAATACAAATATACAGAGAAGGAATGTTCTGGGCACACAATAAGCTGTACCCCCATACTGTACTGTCTAAGGGAAACACTATGGCACCTCCTACCCATATGTATAAATACAAATATACAGAGAAGGAATGTTCTGGGCACACAATAAGCTGTACCCCCATACTGTACTGTCTAAGGGAAACACTATGGCACCCCCTACCCATATGTATAAATACAAATATACAGAGAAGGAATGTTCTGGGCACACAATAAGCTGTACCCCCATACTGTACTGTCTAAGGGAAACACTATGGCACCTCCTACCCATATGTATAAATACAAATATACAGAGAAGGAATGTTCTGGGCACACAATAAGCTGTACCCCCATACTGTACTGTCTAAGGGAAACACTATGGCACCTCCTACCCATATGTATAAATACAAATATACAGAGAGGGAATGTTCTGGGCACACAATAAGCTGTACCCCCATACTGTACTGTCTAAGGGAAACACTATGGCACCTCCTACCCATATGTATAAATACAAATATACAGAGAAGGAATGTTCTGGGCACACAATAAGCTGTACCCCCATACTGTACTGTCTAAGGGAAACACTATGGCACCCCCTACCCATATGTATAAATACAAATATACAGAGAAGGAATGTTCTGGGCACACAATAAGCTGTACCCCCATACTGTACTGTCTAAGGGAAACACTATGGCACCCCCTACCCATATGTATAAATACAAATATACAGAGAGGGAATGTTCTGGGCACACAATAAGCTGTACCCCCATACTGTACTATCTAAGGGAAACACTATGGCACCTCCTACCCATATGTATAAATACAAATATACAGAGAAGGAATGTTCTGGGCACACAATAAGCTGTACCCCCATACTGTACTGTCTAAGGGAAACACTATGGCACCCCCTACCCATATGTATAAATACAAATATACAGAGAGGGAATGTTCTGGGCACACAATAAGCTGTACCCCCATACTGTACTGTCTAAGGGAAACACTATGGCACCTCCTACCCATATGTATAAATACAAATATACAGAGAAGGAATGTTCTGGGCACACAATAAGCTGTACCCCATACTGTACTGTCTAAGGGAAACACTATGGCACCCCCTACCCATATGTATAAATACAAATATACAGAGAGGGAATGTTCTGGGCACACAATAAGCTGTACCCCCATACTGTACTGTCTAAGGGAAACACTATTGGGCCCCCGTCTCTCCTTGGTACTAATATAATTTCCCATAATGCATTTCTGGCTCAGCAGGTCGAGGTTGAGGTCTATCGAAAGGACTCCAAGAAGCTCCCGGGTCTGGGAGACCCCGATATTGACTGGGAAGAGAGTGTCTACCTGAACCTCATCCTACAGAAGGTGAGTGATATGGGGGCCCCTGTTATATTCACTAACCCCCCCCCCCACTTCAGGTTGGTAACTGCCCCCCCTGTCTCTCCCCGGTGCAGTTGGATTACATGGTGACCTGCGCTGTGTGCACGCGCTCTGACGCGGGGGATATTCACATTCATAAGAAGAAATCTCAGGTGAGTGAGAGAGCATATGACAAAGTCAAGCCCCACCCCCTTGCATTGTCTCCTCCCCCACCCTGATCGTCTCCGCCTTCTGGCACTGGAGTTTTCTACAATGGATGTTCTGTTCCTTTAAGGACATTGGCACTTTTCTTTTTTAGCAAGTATTCGCCTCGCCCAGCAAACACCCCATGGACAGCAAAGGGGAGGAGTCCAAGATCAGTTACCCCAATATCTTCTTCATGATCGACAACTTTGAAGAGGTTTGTAACAAGCCGTCTCCATACCCAATAACTGCAGAGATTGCTTGCCCAGAGCATTCCTTCCCTACGCTCCGCCCCCAGGCTGATCAGAGCTCGTTTGATTGGTTCCAGGTATTCAGCGACATGACAGTGGGAGAAGGGGAAATGGTCTGCGTGGAGCTCGTGGCCCGGGACAAAACCAACACTTTCCAAGGAGTCATCTTCCAGGGCTCCATCCGCTACGAGGCTCTCAAGAAAGTGTATGACAACCGAGTGAGTGTGGAGTCACCCCGATATAGTTCCTGGGGTACCCAGGGCACAAATAAGCACTCACCCCAAATCCCCCCCTAACTGGCCTTCAGGCTGGGCCCCCTTAGCCCATAACAAGGTTACAGATATATAGAAACATTGGGGTAACAGTCACCCCGCTATAGTTCCAGGGGTACCCAGGGCACAAATAAGCACCCCAAATCCCCCCCTAACTGGCCTTCAGGCTGGGCCCCCTTAGCCCATAACAAGGTTACAGATATATAGAAACATTGGGGTAACAGTCACCCCGCTATAGTTCCAGGGGTACCCAGGGCACAAATAAGCACTCACCCCAAATCCCCCCCTAACTGGCCTTCAGGCTGGGCCCCCTTAGCCCATAACAAGGTTACAGATATATAGAAACATTGGGGTAACAGTCACCCCGCTATAGTTCCAGGGGTACCCAGGGCACAAATAAGCACTCACCCCAAATCCCCCCCTAACTGGCCTTCAGGCTGGGCCCCCTTAGCCCATAACAAGGTTACAGATATATAGAAACATTGGGGTAACAGTCACCCTGCTATAGTTCCAGGGGTACCCAGGGCACAAATAAGCACTCACCCCAAATCCCCCCCTAACTGGCCTTCAGGCTGGGCCCCCTTAGCCCATAACAAGGTTACAGATATATAGAAACATTGGGGTAACAGTCACCCTGCTATAGTTCCAGGGGTACCCAGGGCACAAATAAGCACTCACCCCAAATCCCCCCCTAACTGGCCTTCAGGCTGGGCCCCCTTAGCCCATAACAAGGTTACAGATATATAGAAACATTGGGGTAACAGTCACCCCGCTATAGTTCAGGGGCGGGCAGTAACCCCATGATTCCCCCTATGCACCCCCAGGTCAGTGTTGCAGCCAAGATGGCCCAGAAGATGTCGTTTGGCTTCTACAAATACAATAACATGGAGTTTGTGCGCATGAAAGGGCCCCAGGGTAAGGGCCACGCAGAGATGGCAGTGAGCAGAGTCTCTACAGGAGATACCTCACCCTACGGCACAGAAGAAGACTCCAACCCTGGGTCGCCAATGCACGAACGGGTGAGTGTGGCACCTCGGGGGCGGGGCTGCTGTAGATCTGGTGAGTGTGGCACCTCGGGGGCGGGGCTGCTATACATTTTGCTTTTGAACAAAAGCTCATTGGGTGAGAATAGAGAGAAGAGGGTGGATAGGGGGCAGGAAGGCCAAACAGATGGGGGGAGAGGTAACCATGTTTATTTCCCCCCCCCCCCAGGTGACCTCGTTCAGCACCCCTCCCACGCCCGAGCGCAACAACCGCCCCTCTTTTTTCTCGCCGTCGCTAAAAAGAAAGGTTCCCCGGAACCGAATCGCTGAAATGAAGAAATCTCATTCGGCAAACGACAGCGAGGAGTTCTTTAGAGACAGCGACGACGACGGAGGTACGAGGAAGTCACTAATGTAGCCCAGAGCATTCTGGGATGTCTCCTTATCTCCCGGCGGGGTGGGGGCGGGACTGATGGATTCAAATGAATTTGTTGCCATATGTGAAGCAGCCATAGCAACCACATAGCAACCAGGCACCAGACTGCCTGCAGCCTTGTGCCTTTATATGAGCACAGAACCCCTCAGTGACTGCTAATATCCTTATCATTTACAGTAGGGGGTACATTATCCCTTATAATACATGAGTGATACTCAGAGTTCCCTGTATAACTCAGCCTGCAGCCTTGTGCCTTTATATGGGGGGCACAGAACCCCTCAGTGACTGCTAATATCCTTATCATTTACAGTAGGGGGTACAGTATCCCTTATAATACATGAGTGATACTCAGAGTTCCCTGTATAACTCAGCCTGCAGCCTTGTGCCTTTATATGGGGGGCACAGAACCCCTCAGTGACTGCTAATATCCTTATCATTTACAGTAGGGGGTACAGTATCCCTTATAATACATGAGTGATACTCAGAGTTCCCTGTATAACTCAGCCTGCAGCCTTGTGCCTTTATATGGGGGGCACAGAACCCCTCAGTGACTGCTAATATCCTTATCATTTACAGTAGGGGGTACATTATCCCTTATAATACATGAGTGATACTCAGAGTTCCCTGTATAACTCAGCCTGCAGCCTTGTGCCTTTATATGGGGGGCACAGAACCCCTCAGTGACTGCTAATATCCTTATCATTTACAGTAGGGGGTACATTATCCCTTATAATACATGAGTGATACTCAGAGTTCCCTGTATAACTCAGCCTGCAGCCTTGTGCCTTTATATGGGGGGCACAGAACCCCTCAGTGACTGCTTATATCCTTATCATTTACAGTAGGGGGTACATTATCCCTTATAATACATGAGTGATACTCAGAGTTCCCTGTATAACTCAGCCTGCAGCCTTGTGCCTTTATATGGGGGGCACAGAACCCCTCAGTGACTGCTAATATCCTTATCATTTACAGTAGGGGGTACATTATCCCTTCTCATTACAGACCTGCATAGCGTAACCAACCTGAGATCGCGCTCATTATCGGGGACGGGGCGGTCGCTGGTCGGCTCGTGGCTGAAGCTGAATAGGACGGATGAGAACTTTCTACTCTATGCACATCTAACCTACGTCACTTTGCCGCTGCTGCGCATACTGTCAGGTAAAGGGCCACCCCCCCCGTATGTATTATTAAAGGCGTCCCACCAGTGTTAGGTTGGGGTAGGTACTAAGGAGAAGGGGTCTGGCTTTATATTGTATATTCTCCATATTCTTCAGTCTCATTGCTTAGATTTATAGAACAGGCCATACAATGGGTGGGGCTTGCTGGAAAGTGGGCAGTGCTTGGTGGAAGTGGGGCGTGGCCTAGGGGGTCCCACTAGCGTTAGGTTGGGGTAGGTACTAAGGAGAATACAAGGGGTCTGGCTTTATATTGTATATTCTGCATATTCTCCAGTCTCGTTTCTTAGATTTATAGAACAGGCCATACAGTGGGTGGGGCTTGGTGGAAGTGGGGCGTGGCCTAGGGGTCCCACCAGCGTTAGGTTGGGGTAGGTACTAAGGAGAATACAAGGGGTCTAGCTTTATATTTTATATTCTTCAGTCTCGTTGCTTAGATTTATAGAACAGGCCATAGTGGGTGGGGCTTGGTGGAAGTAGGGCGTGGCCTAGGCATCCCACCAGTGTTAGGTTGGGGTAGGTACTAAGGAGAAGGGGTCTGGCTTTATATTGTATATTCTGCATATTCTTCAGTCTTGTTTCTTAGATTTATAGAACAGGCCATAAAATGGGTGGGGCTTGCTGGAAAGTGGGCAGTGCTTGGCAGAAGTCGGGCGTGGCCTAGGCGTCCATCGAAAGTGCCACTGATTTCCTCTCTTTCTCCAGATATTTTAGACGTGCGACAGAAGCCCATTCTGATGTCTTAGTGAAGGAACAGCGGGCGTCTCCACCTCTCTGGGGGCGGTGCCAAAGTGCCTAATCGACCTCCTGTGATTTTTGTTTGGCAGCGGCGCCACCTAGTGTCACCGAACAAAATAAAAAAAACCTACAAAAGGACTTAACCCCTTTTTCACTCCTTAGAGACCTGTGACGAGCAAAGAGGTTAACAGGAAACAAACAAAAACAAACTACCAGCCAATCAGAAGTGCCTCTTTTTGCCCTTCCTCCGGGGCGTATGAATATTTATATCTGGCGCTGTCTCTTTAAAGGGGTCTCTGTCTAACGAGGAACAAGAATTCGCTTTAGGAACAAGTTGCGGGAATCGAACAAAGTACCTCCCCCCCCGCCGTGCCCCTCCCATCGTAAGCGGAAAGGGACATTCATGGTGCACTACAACTCCCAGAATCCTCCGGCAGCTGTCGAGGAGGCCGGGAGTCCCGATGCACATTGGCTCTTGGAACTGAAAGATATTTCTGCTTTGCCGTTTGCAGATTATTCATTAATCGCCAGTATTTCGTTGCTTTTGGGGTGGGCGGGGCACATCTGGACTCCTCCCCCTCGTTTAACGAACAACAATCCAGCTGCAGCACTTACCTGTTTCCAGCTCTGCTTCCTGGTTCTGTGCTTAGCACCGCCCTCTATGGGCCGGCCAGTCAACTCCATTTTTTTTCGTTTTTTCCTGGTGATGATTCATTTTCCATGTAATACAGCACTCCATCTACTGGTCAACTCGTAACATTGCAGCTTAGACTAACAACCAAAATGGCAGCTTCCCTACCAACAGAGCAAGGACAGGAAGGACGTTTGTACCGGGAGTAACGACTGCGCTACTCACGTTTTTATAGTATAAATCCTTGTTTGAGTGGGTTTTATATAGTATTACCTTGGTTTTCAGACAGACGTCACTGCCCCTTTAACCCCTTCTTGGCGCTGAGTTGGGGGCAGGCCGACGCTTGAAGCATTATCGTGTGCAGCATAAGGATGTAGGTTCAACGCTATTAAAAGCTTCTGAATGTTTTTGTATTTGTCAGTGGGGGGCGTATATGGGAAAATAGGGGGCGTAACTTCATCATCATCATCGTCGTCGTCGCTGGTCTGTCCGCCATCTTGATTTTGTAATAATTCATGTGCCATGAAGACTTTGTGCGCTTAGCTGGCTTGTGGCGGGGCATTTGGGGCAGGAGGTTTCAAAGGGAATGTGACTTGTGGGGTGTTGTATAGGGGGGTAGTTATGGTATTTGCCCCTATGAGAGGCAACACTGAAACGTACCAGACAGATACGATATTACACTGTGTATAGTAGTTTATTGCATAGAGATCAAGGGCGTCCAGCCCATAGCCCTCCTGCTGTTTTTGACGGGCGCTGAGAGCGGCGCGGCTCTGTGGTTGCTGATTGGACGTCGTAATTACGTAATAATATTTAGGAGCTGGAACAATTTTCTGCTGCCAGATGCACTAACGTCAGTGTTCCGCCATTATCTTGGTAAATAAGCACTTAAATCCCAAAGAAATCCCGCCCCCAAGCCTAGAAACAGAAAGAGTATTGGCCGACTTGTATATGTGATCAAAGCTCATGGGGGGGGAAGTCTTACTGGCTGGCTATTGGTCGACACGGATGGCCGAATTTCACTGGCTGCTTGTTCCGACACCGAGCCTTCTGGGCTGGCACACAAGTGGGTCGGACTAGGGATCATATTTATAAACGTGTGCCTGCCCCTCCCCTCTGGTGATGTCAGAGATGGGTGGGGCTATTTAAGTAATAATGGCTCACTGGATCAGGAGAGGGCGGATTAGGGTTCGGGCCAACCCACAGATCACTGCTTATCCCTATATTTTTGTATTATGGGTAACAATCAGTGTTCTGATTGGCCGTGTTCGGATAAGTCCTCCGTTGACGCATCCCTTGGTGTTTTTGGGCCAATTGTATGATATCCGTCTCTTTGGCTCCGATTGGCCAGATGCCAATGATTACTGACCAATGTATCCAGTGGCTCTTTCCTGATCAAGACCCCACCCCCTTGTATACATTTAAAGGGGTACTGCCGTATATTCAGGACAATAATGGCACCTCCCCCCCCACGTAACACAGAGCTCCGATTATAACGTTATTCATCTGTCATATCTGTTCGACCAGTCGTTGGCTTTCTTTATGTCCCGCCCCCTATCGGGCGCTTTGTTCCTCGTTCTCCGTGTTGTGATTTTTTTCTTTTTTAACTTATTAATTTCAGATTTCGTTTTATATCTTTGTAAATTCGGCTTCCGTGTCCCACGCGGCTGTCTGTACAGAACGGGCCGCGCTAACGGCCGAGGGTAACGAGCGGAAGGGTGTGGCCCTGCCGGAATAATTAGTATTGACTAAGAAATAAAGTTTTACACAAACCAAAGGCTTCTGTCTTCACTTCCGAAAAATCTCATTAACGGGTCGAGTGGTTTAAAGGCCATATTAACCCGCAGGGAGTTGCTGATCTGTCTTCCTTTTCATGAGTTGCGAGGCTTCAAGGGATTCAGGGAGTCTCGAGCAGAATGGGTGGGACTAGAACACTCTGATGGAAGCTTACAGGGGGAGGGGCAGGAGGGTCTGTGACTCAAGCAGTGGGTGGGACTAGAACACTCTGATGGAAGCTTACAGGGGGAGGGGCAGGAGGGTGTGTGACTCAAGCAGTGGGTGGGACTAGAACACTCTGATGGAAGCTTACAGGGGGAGGGGCAGGGAGTTTGTGCCTTGAGCAGTGGGTGGGACTAGAACACTAGAGCTTACAGGGGGAGGGGCAGGGAGTCTGTGTCTCGAGCAGTGGGTGGGACTAGAACACTAGAGCTTACAGGGGGAGGGGCAGGGAGTCTGTGTATTGAGCAGTGGGTGGGACTAGAACACTAGAGCTTACAGGAGCAGGGGCAGGGAGTATGTGTCTCAAGCAGTGGGTAAGACTAGAACACTAGAGCTTACAGGGGGAGGGGCAGGGAATCTGTGCCTTGAGCAGTGGGTGGGACTAGAACACTAGAGCTTACAGGAGGAGGGGCAGGGAGTATGTCTCAAGCAGTGGGTGGGACTAGGACATACTTATGGCTTTTTACAGGGGGAGGGACATGGAGACTGACAAGCAGTGGGTGGGACTAGAACACAAATGGAAGCTTACAGGGGGAGGGGCAGGAAGCCTGTAACTCAAGTAGTAGGTGGGACTATTACACTCTGATGGAAGCTTACAAGAGAAGGGGTAGGAAGTCAGTAATATAAGCAGTGGGTGGGACTAGAACACTGATAAATGCTTTACAGGGGGAGGGGCAGGGAGACTGACTCAAGCAGTGGGTGGGACTAGGACATACTTATGGCTTTTTACAGGGGGAGGGGCAGGGAGACTGACACAAGCAGTGGGTGGGACTAGGACATGCTAATGGCAGCTTACGGGGGGGGGAGGGGTCTGCTTCGTTCCTGCCGTTAGCGAGGGAACAGATTTATGAATAAGCGACCCACGGCACCATCTCACTATGCAGCAATCACAGCCAATCACGAGTGAGGTTCTCCGGGGGGGGGGGGGGGGGGGGAATCATATAAAATATATGCAAAGCAGGAAAGACTGAAGTAAAATTGGGATTTGTTAATAAAATCACAGATTTGATCTGAAATTTATTAAGGGGAAGGCGGGGTTTCACATGGGTTCAGATTAGTGATGGGCGGGGCCGAACCCAAAACCCACGGTTCCGACGGGATTGGGCGACATTTACGCAAGTGTTTCAGGTAGTGGGTGGGTTCTTCCTTCAAAGCCCTCCCCTAATGTGCCTGGTTCTAGCCTCTGACAGCCTCCTGCTCCGCCCCCTTTGACATTCGTTCAGATTCAGCCAATGAGCTTGTGCTGTGAAGCATCAGTATTTCATTTAAACCCCTAAAGGGGGTCCAGGGGAATCCAGCCCAACGGACGGGGCCCCTCTATTGGTTAGAATACTGGTCTAACAGCACCACCAAGTGGATAAATTGGTGCAATGCACTGAGCGAGAGCAGCTCCGGCCAACTCTTTCTATCGAGTTAGCCAATTGGCTAGCAGGCTAGTCCCGCCCAGAATAGCGGCACAGTTAGGCCCGTAATTGATGGGTATAAATCCGGGGCACTGCGGAGAAATGACGGCCGGCAGGCATCTTGCACTTAACCAGAGAGCATCTTTATTGATAGAAATTCATATCAGCGGAACAACACCGAGCCCCCCCTCTCAGGGGGCAAATCAATAGGAGCAGAGACTGGCACAGGGCAATATACAGCACTGCTGCCTGTGGAAGGACAACCCGCCGTTACAGTACCTCTCTGATAACTGGTCACAGACTGAGAACAAGAGCCGGGGCGTCACTGCCCAACTCGGCTAAACGTAAATATGGGATGCGGCCAGACCTGCGTACAATACGCCAAGGCTGGAACTAAGGATAGCAGAGTAGGCCAAACCGGGGATACAGTAATAATGACGTCACCTATTAAAGGGTAAGTAACCCATTCTAGTACATTCTAACCCACTTGACTTGTCAAGTAAACCACAATATCTTATTGGTAACCAACACTTTATCCCTTAGCCCCACCCCACTCGCTGTGGGGTGGGGCTGGTTTACTCCGATTGGCTGAATGACATCAGCTAACTGGACCAATGACATGCATATGACACCAAAAGAAAGGGCCCATCACCGGATACAGCCAGGAGGGGTCGGCGAACCCCAAAAGATGGAAAATGCTCCACCGAGGAACGGCTTCAGCCAACGCCTCCGGTATAAAGGGCAAGTCTTCCAACAAACCAGCATGGAACCCAGATGCCCCCGACCATAACCCGTTGGAGGGCAAAAGCTGTGGACATTCCCATAGCAACAGGAACAAGTAGGAAACGCCACTTGGCCATCCCGGCGGCTGCAGAAGGCACAGGTACCAATCAAGGCAAAAAAAACAATTGGTTCAGGGAAAGGGTTCCGTGATTCACATTCAAGTTCCAAACGCCATATTGTTCCGTGGCTGCTCACGCCGAGCCTTATGGGCCATAAACCTACCATAGGTGCCACCACGGCACGGGCTACATTCCACTATCACTCCCAGAACTGGGCAACTGAATGGGGCCCCTTTGATTTCGAGCCATGGGTTCCGGGCGTCAGAAGAAAGCTGATCCTATCGTAGCGGCCGATTCTCCGCCCGTCAGTCGGATCAAACCAACCGCTTATACGGGGGCCCAAATGATCATATAACGCACATTACTATGGCAACGCGAAAAAAAAAATCGTTTGCCATCAGCATTGGTTTGGGGGGCGGGGACAGGTCAGACCAATCAGCACAGGTCATAAATAAGAGTTCATAGATGCACGTAAAGGGGAAGTAAAACCACCCCTTCCTGGGAGAATGCAATAGGAAGGCGGGATGTAGAGGAATGCTTGGCGCGCCCGTGCCGTGAATAAAAGGGGCCATTCTCGCGGGTCCCCCCCACGCCGCGCCGTTCCGTACACATTCCGGCCCATTCACTTTATACATAAAGATTTTATTCAAACGGTTTTTTTTTTCCTTACCCATTAAAACAATCATCGTTAGTCGGAAACCCCCCGACCAATGGCAACGTTCGAGTCTAAACAAGCAGCAAATTGGCAAAAAAAAAAAAAAAAAAAAATTACGTTTCCGCGGTTCCTTTTATACTTCTTTTTTTTCAAGCAGGATTTTGTGTAGTTCGTCGGCGTCCTCTGCGGTTTTCACCCTGATTAAGAGCGTGGCGGGGACGGTCGGGTTCTTCTCGTCGATGGGCGGGTTGGGGACGCACACCACCATGACGTTGTTCTTGCCGGTTCTAGAGCACGGCATGGACGGCTGCACCAGGATGTTCAGGAGTATGTTGCCTAGAGACACGGGATATGAGGCGTTAAAGGCTTCTCGCTGAGCAATCTGACTGGCTGTTCCTGCTCGACTGTCTGGCTGCTGAACTGCACATTAAGCTGCTATTTCAGCCTGTGGGGAAGCAACTCATTCTGCCTTCAGTTCCCTGAATGATAGAGAAGCCCCACCCCCTGCGCCACAAACATGCAGTGAATAGGAATCCAAAGCTCTTTCCTTGCTATGGAATAGCAATGACCAAAATCCTGTCATATGCATTTCTGGGGGCTCAGAAACAGTAAATGATAAGGATATTAGCAGTCACTGAGGGGCTCTGTGCCCCCCATATAAAGGCACAAGGCTGCAGGCTGAGTTATACAGGGAACTCTGAGTATCACTCATGTATTATAAGGGATAATGTACCCCCTACTGTAAATGATAAGGATATTAGCAGTCACTGAGGGGTTCTGTGCCCCCCATATAAAGGCACAAGGCTGCAGGCTGAGTTATACAGGGAACTCTGAGTATCACTCATGTATTATAAGGGATAATGTACCCCCTACTGTAAATGATAAGGATATTAGCAGTCACTGAGGGGTTCTGTGCCCCCCATATAAAGGCACAAGGCTGCAGGCTGAGTTATACAGGGAACTCTGAGTATCACTCATGTATTATAAGGGATAATGTACCCCCTACTGTAAATGATAAGGATATTAGCAGTCACTGAGGGGTTCTGTGCCCCCCATATAAAGGCACAAGGCTGCAGGCTGAGTTATACAGGGAACTCTGAGTATCACTCATGTATTATAAGGGATAATGTACCCCCTACTGTAAATGATAAGGATATTAGCAGTCACTAGCAGTAAGACTATAGAGGATTCTGCCCTGGGGCAATGCTATATAGAACTGAGGGGTACCGGTTCCTTACCCAGGTTGGTATCGGCGCGCACCAAGAGCTGAGTCTTTTTGTTCTCTACGGGCTTCAGATGGAGGGTGCCGACACCTTTCTCTTTAAATTCATTATCCTTTTTGTAGAAGAGCTTGCACCTTAAAGGGAAAATAGGACATTTATTTAGACTCCAATAAACTGTACAGTATTTATTAAGAGAAGCTACAAACAGCCTACGATGCCGGGCAGGATTCCCCATTGGGTCTGTACGGGCACTTGAGGTACATGTGGGGTTTCCCAAGGCTACAAGGCACCAATGAGAAACTGGAATGGTTGGGGGAGGGGCTTCTGCCTGGGATAGGTGCCCAGAGATGTACTGCCCGTGCCCAGTCTCATGGGTGCGGGATGGTCACTATACCGCTGGCACCAACGCCCCTGGGGCTGCATTCACTGACAGGGGCCCCTACAATATACAGCTTTATAATGGGAATATAAATGCTTTCCCTACAGGTACTCCCACAGCTACTGCTCCCTATCTACTGACACCATCTTGCCTTACTATACACACTGTCCCACAGTTACACCCCCTCCCGCTGGCACCATCTTGCCTTACTATACACACTGTCCCACAGTTACACCCCCTCCCGCTGGCACCATCTTGCCTTACTATACACACTGTCCCACAGTTACACCCCCTCCCGCTGGCACCATCTTGCCTTACTATACACACTGTCCCAGTTACTGCCCCCTCTCTACTGACACCATCTTGCCTTACTATACACTGTCCCAAAGCTACTGCCCCCTCTCTGCCGACACCTTCTTGCCTTACTATACACACTGTCCCACAGCTACTGCCCCCTTTCTGCCGACACCTTTTTGCCTTACTATACACACTGTCCCACAGCTACTGCCCCCTCTCTGCCGACACCTTCTTGCCTTACTATACACACTGTCCCACAGCTACTGCCCCCTCTCTGCCGACACCTTCTTGCCTTACTATACACACTGTCCCACAGCTACTGCCCCCTCTCTGCCGACACCTTTTTGCCTTACTATACACACTGTCCCACAGTTACTGCCCCCTCTCTGCAGACACCATCTTGCCTTAAGGCACTTTACCCACCCAAACACTGGCACTAATACCCACTACTCCATGACACAGACACACGTTGGCATTCCGATCAAGAACTAACTTTTTGGAGTAGAAGGCATCGTCTTCTTTTACTTCCTGTATAACTGCTTTGGGGGGTTCCTCTTCCTCCTCCCCATCACCTGGTCACAGAAATCAAAAGCAGAAAAACACAGCATTTTACACATGGGTACAAGAAAGTTCCCACTAAGCCAAACCCCCAAATTAAAGTGCCCCCCAATAAAACAGCCCCCCCAAATATAGCACATACAAACACCCTTCCAATCGCTACCCCCCTGAAAGGTGGCCCTAGACAAGCCGTACTTATTAAACAGGGGGTTCACTTTTAGCTTAACTTTCAGTATGTTATAGAATGGTCAATTCTAAGAAATGTTTCAATTGGTCTTCATTTTTTTTTTTTTTTTATAGTTGAATTATTTGTCGCCTTCTTTCGATTTCAAATGGGGGTCACTGACCCCGGCAGCCAAACCCTATTGCTCTGTGAGGCTCCAGTTTTAATGTTATTCCTTTTTATTCCTTATCTTTCTATTCAGCCCCTCTCCTATTCATATCCCTGTCTTCCATTCAAACCACTCCCTGGTTACCAAGGTAATTTGGACCCTAGCAACCAAATAACGGTCAATATTCCAACAAAAGCTAAATAACTGAAAAACCACACGTAATAAAAATTAAAGACCAATTGCAAATTGTCTCAGAATAACACTCTACATCATACTAAAAGGTAAGCCTACCCCTTTAAGGCAGCCATATATGGGCCTGTGTTGGATGCCTGCTTGTCGGTAGCCTATAAGGATAATTTGCGGTCCATGCTGATGGTAGGAATACGGCAGAATGGGGCCCTGGCCCAGTGGATATAAACAGCCCCCCTTTCCTATTATCCAATGAAAATATATTATATACTATATGTATATAGTCACGCTTTACCCTCTCGTATTGTTACCTTTCCCCTCAGTGTTGCTGCTTGGTTCCGACTCCTGAGAGGAAGATGCCGTACTGCCAGTGCTTTTACCGAAGAGGCTGGACGCGCCCGTGGAAAACGAGAAGCTTGGAGCCCCTCCGGAACCGATTAAACTAAGAGTGGAACTGTCAACTTTCTGGCCAAAGTTAAAGGTGGGCGCAGCGGCTTGGGGCTTGCTGTCCGGGGGGGTCTTGACGGGCACCCCCGGCGCTTTGTCTTTGCTTCCGAAAGAGAAGGTCGCTATAGGGTCGGCTTTAATGGAGTGAAGGGTTGGAATGGTCTTGGTTTGGGCAGCCCCGTCGCTCTCGGAGCCACTGTCGGAGCTGGCCCCGTACTTCTGCTCTATGGCAGACAGATGCTTCTCGTAGTCCCTGAATATGGGGCTCAGGTCGCACAGGGGGTTGGTGTTGACGTGTTTCACTATCCAGTCGCGCACGGAGCAGTTCAGCGACGTCAGGTGCTTGTTGTACTCAGAGTTGCCGGCCTTGCTCAGCGCGGCACCAGAGGTAGACAGAGCCCTCTCCCCATTGGTGGACGCGGTGCCCAAAGGTTTATCTGCAGCGCCGAGTAAGGGGCGGCTTGTAAAGGCAGAACCTATTGAAAACAGAATCAAACAAGAACGTGAGAAGCTGAATAATCCTGTCAGCGCTGAGCAGGGGGTTACCCGGGGGGGGGGGCGTACCGAAGGTGGGCTTGCTTTCCGAGGCCGGCTTCAGATTAATGAACAGGGAGGTACTGGAGGCGCTGGTTCCGTTACTCAAACCTTCCAGCGGTTTCGCGGAAGAGCCATTTCCGAAGGAGGGGAGGGAGGCGCCAGTGCCAGAGAATAAACCTTTAAATCCTTTAAAAGCCCCTCCACTTTCACCCTGGGGGGGGGGGGGGGGGGGAGAAACAAAAACAACAAAAATGTATATTAATCAGCCCAGAATGAATATGTATTAACCTCTTAGCTGCCAGCCAGCTGACTGCACACACCACTGAATAAAAACAGTTCCAATCCCTGGCAGTCAGGGGGTTAAAGAGGGACTTTTAGCTCCCCAGGGGTGTGTGGGGTACCAGCCTCTGTCCCACCCTGCCCTAGAGCGACACATAGGGGGGAATTCACAAAAGTGGAGAGAGCCCCCTTTTGGAGTAAAAGTGGTGGATTCAGACAGAAACCCACAAAAATTCCCACTCAACCTCCATTTTATAAAAATGGAGTAAAGCTCAGTGTAACGGTCAGATTCTCCTGTTTTGTTTCACCCAGTCTCTATTTCACCCTCTGGTAGGGGCCCCAGTGGGGGGGTCATTAATATATTAAAGGGGATTAGTAGCCTATTGTCAGGGGACAAGTTTCTGTCTCACCCTAGAACAATAGGAGCAAAAAGCCTCATTAACATTTTATAAACAAGTAAATCTTCACTGACATTTACCCCAAGGTTGGACTGGCCCCCCGGCAGGGGCTCTAGTGCTGTTGGGGGGCGGGGGCAGATTGCTGCTGGCCAGTAGTGAGTAGGGGCTACAGAAGAAGGTATTTGGACCCTTAGATCTTGTTACAGAAGTGGGAACATTAGAAGGCCCAGCTTGATCTGAAAATAAATGATGTATAGTTTCCCTGGGCAAAACTAAAATGACCCCTCAGGAAATGACAAATGAGGAAATACCCGTCTACCCATGGGGCTTATTTACCCCCCTCGTGGGCAACGGGTGGGGGGTTGGTGCACAAACTGGGCCTGAAGGTTTGGGATTTTTACTTACATCGCTTCCCAGGTTTCTCCGCTTTGCTTTCTTGATCTCCCTCGTCTTCATAACCTCCTGACTCGCCACAGAGAACGTTCCGGCCTGTTCCGCGGAAAGGGAAAATGAGCGCTACTTTATGTGCGAAGGCGGCCATGTTGCACAGGCATCCCAATACATACTGCTCCCCTGTCAGTGATGCCTGACCAACATGGCCGCCCTCGTCAACCTGGAGTCTTAGTTACCCATTGCTCGTTAGAGCAGCCTGCATTTCCCAGTTCTGATTGGCCAGTACCCCCCAGACTCCCTGACTCCTCCCCACACAGACGCTACAAATCTAGCGACACTCACATCCTCAGCTTCTTCTTCCTGATCCCAGTTACGGTCCGTCAGCTCTTTGTCCGCGATTCGTTTCGCCATCTTGGTCTCTCCTGAAAAACGCACATAAAAGAAACATATGAGGGCCGGACGCAGCTCTTTCGGTCCCTGCAGGAAGGTTAACAGGCCCCGCCCATCTGGGCTTCCCACAGTCACATGATAAATGGAGGAGCAGATACAGTCGGGCACTCTGGCCAACGCCGGCCTTCCTGCATGTAATGACACCCCTATATTTGTAAGGCCCAGGATATCTGACGGGAAAGAGGCAGAAGGCAGCAAATAATTCAAACTATAACAAATAAATAATGAAGACCAATTGAAAACTTGCTAAGAATAGGCCATTCTATAACATACTAAAAGTTAACAACCCCTTTAAGGGCCCCACATAGAATACCCCTTGCTTTACACCCCCCTATTATAATCAGGCCCCACAGATACACCCCCCATTATAATCAGGCCCCACAGATACACCCCCCATTATAATCAGGCCCCACAGATACACCCCCCCTATTATAATCAGGCCCCACAGATACACCCCCCCATTATAATCAGGCCCCACAGATACACCCCCCCCCATTATAATCAGGCCCCCACAGATACACCCCCCCCCATTATAATCAGGCCCCCACAGATACACCCCCCCCCCCATTATAATCAGGCCCCCACAGATACACCCCCCCATTATAATCCCCACACTTTGCCCCCCCCCCCATTATAATCCCCACACTTTGCCCCCCCCCCCCCCATACTAGTTCACTAACTGCCCAAACAAGGCCCCTATATATCTATATTTGTATTGGGCCCTTGAGAGCCCCAAACTCCCAGAATGAGACACTGTCCCTATATAACCCACTAGCAGCTCTGTCAGGGCCCCAGTCTCCCCTCAGTATAACACACCTGGCCCAACCCCCCCCACATCCCCTCAGTATAACACACCTGGCCCAACCCCCCCACATCCCCTCAGTATAACACACCTGGCCCAACCCCCCCCCATCCCTCAGTATAACACACCTGGCCCAACCCCCCCCCATCCCCTCAGTATAACACACCTGGCCCAACCCCCCCCATCCCCTCAGTATAACACACCTGGCCCAACCCCCCCCCATCCCCTCAGTATAACACACCTGGCCCAACCCCCCCCCATCCCCTCAGTATAACACACCTGGCCCAACCCCCCCACATCCCCTCAGTATAACACACCTGGCCCAACCCCCCCACATCCCCTCAGTATAACACACCTGGCCCAACCCCCCCACATCCCCTCAGTATAACACACCTGGCCCAACCCCCCCCATCCCCTCAGTATAACACACCTGGCCAAACCCCCCCACATCCCCTCAGTATAACACACCTGGCCCAACCCCCCCACATCCCCTCAGTATAACACACCTGGCCCAACCCCCCCACATCCCCTCAGTATAACACACCTGGCCCAACCCCCCCACATCCCCTCAGTATAACACACCTGGCCCAACCCCCCCCCATCCCTCAGTATAACACACCTGGCCCAACCCCCCCCCATCCCCTCAGTATAACACACCTGGCCAAACCCCCCCACATCCCCACATCCCCTCAGTATAACACACCTGGCCCAACCCCCCCACATCCCCTCAGTATAACACACCTGGCCCAACCCCCCCACATCCCCTCAGTATAACACACCTGGCCCAACCCCCCCCCATCCCCTCAGTATAACACACCTGGCCAAACCCCCCCACATCCCCTCAGTATAACACACCTGGCCCAACCCCCCCACATCCCTCAGTATAACACACCTGGCCCAACCCCCCCACATCCCCTCAGTATAACACACCTGGCCCAACCCCCCCCCCCATCCCCTCAGTATAACAGCCGGCGCTTTCCCGCCATTAGTTCCAGTACCAGGTAGGTAAGTCTCTCCCAGAGCGCTTCCGGCACCTAACGCTCGGATTACTTTCTCCCTTCCGGTAATTCACGGCCGCACACCGGCTCAGCGCGGGAAATGCATCAGGCGGCCATTTTGTAAGAGCGCGTAGGGAAAAGAGGGCGGCGCGCCTGCGCACACGGCTCCTGAGGCCGAAGGGCGGGACTGGCAGCGGCTGCTCTCTACTGCGCATGGTTAGCCGCCATGTTGTTAGCCCCCGCCGCTGCGTTTATATGTCGGGAATATTACGGTCTGTGTGTGAGGCTTCTGGGGCAGGAGGCGGATTTTGGACCGAAATGCCATTCACTGGGTGCGGCTTCCGTGTTTAGCTATATTAACGTTAGGGGTGTAAATGCGGTTTCCCTTAGAGTCATCTAGCCCCGCCCACTGACCCAGTCAAAGATTCCCTGTATCCGGAAATAACTCCCTATAGTATCTATATAGCAGCATTGTGTCCCCTGATCCCCCAGTGTAAGCAGCAGTCCTGCCCTGCTTTATGGCTGAGATTCTAGCTATCTGTATAACAGAGCATTCTGTCACAGTGGCACAGATCCTATCTGATCCCCCCATTGTAAGCAGCAGTCCTGCCCTGCTTTATGGCTGAGATTCTAGCTATCTGTATAACAGAGCATTCTGTCACAGTGGCACAGATCCTATCTGATCCCCCCATTGTAAGCAGCAGTCCTGCCCTGCTTTATGGCTGAGATTCTAGCTATCTGTATAACAGAGCATTCTGTCCCAGTGGCACAGATCCTATCCCCCCCATTGTAAGCAGCAGTCCTGCCCTGCTTTATGGCTGAGATTCTAGCTATCTGTATAACAGAGCATTCTGTCACAGTGGCACAGATCCTATCCCCCCCATTGTAAGCAGCAGTCCTGCCCTGCTTTATGGTTGAGATTCTAGCTATCTGTATAACAGAACATTCTGTCACAGTGGCACAGATCCTATCTGATCCCCCCCCATTGTAAGCAGCAGTCCTGCCCTGCTTTATGGCTGAGATTCTAGCTATCTGTATAACAGAGCATTCTGTCACAGTGGCACAGATCCTATCTGATCCCCCCATTGTAAGCAGCAGTCCTGCCCTGCTTTATGGCTGAGATTCTAGCTATCTGTATAACAGAGCATTCTGTCCCAGTGGCACAGATCCTATCCCCCCCCATTGTAAGCAGCAGTCCTGCCCTGCTTTATGGCTGAGATTCTAGCTATCTGTATAACAGAGCATTCTGTCACAGTGGCACAGATCCTATCTGATCCCCCCATTGTAAGCAGCAGTCCTGCCCTGCTTTATGGCTGAGATTCTAGCTATCTGTATAACAGAGCATTCTGTCACAGTGGCACAGATCCTATCTGATCCCCCCCCATTGTAAGCAGCACTCCTGCCCTGCTTTATGGCTGAGATTCTAGCTATCTGTATAACAGAGCATTCTGTCACAGTGGCACAGATCCTATCTGATCCCCCCATTGTAAGCAGCAGTCCTGCCCTGCTTTATGGCTGAGATTCTAGCTATCTGTATAACAGAGCATTCTGTCCCAGTGGCACAGATCCTATCCCCCCCATTGTAAGCAGCAGTCCTGCCCTGCTTTATGGCTGAGATTCTAGCTATCTGTATAACAGAGCATTCTGTCACAGTGGCACAGATCCTATCCCCCCCATTGTAAGCAGCAGTCCTGCCCTGCTTTATGGCTGAGATTCTAGCTATCTGTATAACAGAGCATTCTGTCACAGTGGCACAGATCCTATCTGATCCCCCCCATTGTAAGCAGCAGTCCTGCCCTGCTTTATGGCTGAGATTCTAGCTATCTGTATAACAGAACATTCTGTCACAGTGGCACAGATCCTATCTGATCCCCCCCCATTGTAAGCAGCAGTCCTGCCCTGCTTTATGGCTGAGATTCTAGCTATCTGTATAACAGAGCATTCTGTCACAGTGGCACAGATCCTATCTGATCCCCCCATTGTAAGCAGCAGTCCTGCCCTGCTTTATGGCTGAGATTCTAGCTATCTGTATAACAGAGCATTCTGTCACAGTGGCACAGATCCTATCTGATCCCCCCCCCCCCCATTGTAAGCAGCAGTCCTGCCCTGCTTTATGGCTGAGATTCTAGCTATCTGTATAACAGAGCATTCTGTCACAGTGGCACAGATCCTATCTGATCCCCCCATTGTAAGCAGCAGTCCTGCCCTGCTTTATGGCTGAGATTCTAGCTATCTGTATAACAGAGCATTCTGTCACAGTGGCACAGATCCTATCTGACCCCCCCCCATTGTAAGCAGCAGTCCTGCCCTGCTTTATGGCTGAGATTCTAGCTATCTGTATAACAGAGCATTCTGTCACAGTGGCACAGATCCTATCTGATCCCCCCCCCCCCATTGTAAGCAGCAGTCCTGCCCTGCTTTATGGCTGAGATTCTAGCTATCTGTATAACAGAGCATTCTGTCACAGTGGCACAGATCCTATCTGATCCCCCCCCATTGTAAGCAGCAGTCCTGCCCTGCTTTATGGCTGAGATTCTAGCTATCTGTATAACAGAGCATTCTGTCACAGTGGCACAGATCCTATCTGATCCCCCCCCATTGTAAGCAGCAGTCCTGCCCTGCTTTATGGCTGAGATTCTAGCTATCTGTATAACAGAGCATTCTGTCACAGTGGCACAGATCCTATCTGATCCCCCCATTGTAAGCAGCAGTCCTGCCCTGCTTTATGGCTGAGATTCTAGCTATCTGTATAACAGAGCATTCTGTCACAGTGGCACAGATCCTATCTGATCCCCCCATTGTAAGCAGCAGTCCTGCCCTGCTTTATGGCTGAGATTCTAGCTATCTGTATAACAGAGCATTCTGTCACAGTGGCACAGATCCTATCTGATCCCCCCATTGTAAGCAGCAGTCCTGCCCTGCTTTATGGCTGAGATTCTAGCTATCTGTATAACAGAGCATTCTGTCACAGTGGCACAGATCCTATCTGATCCCCCCATTGTAAGCAGCAGTCCTGCCCTGCTTTATGGCTGAGATTCTAGCTATCTGTATAACAGAGCATTCTGTCACAGTGGCACAGATCCTATCTGATCCCCCCATTGTAAGCAGCAGTCCTGCCCTGCTTTATGGCTGAGATTCTAGCTATCTGTATAACAGAGCATTCTGTCACAGTGGCACAGATCCTATCTGATCCCCCCATTGTAAGCAGCAGTCCTGCCCTGCTTTATGGCTGAGATTCTAGCTATCTGTATAACAGAGCATTCTGTCACAGTGGCACAGATCCTATCTGATCCCCCCCATTGTAAGCAGCACTCCTGCCCTGCTTTATGGCTGAGATTCTAGCTATCTGTATAACAGAGCATTCTGTCACAGTGGCACAGATCCTATCTGATCCCCCCCCCATTGTAAGCAGCAGTCCTGCCCTGCTTTATGGCTGAGATTCTAGCTATCTGTATAACAGAGCATTCTGTCACAGTGGCACAGATCCTATCTGATCCCCCCATTGTAAGCAGCAGTCCTGCCCTGCTTTATGGCTGTGATTCTAGCTATCTGTATAACAGAGCATTCTGTCACAGTGGCACAGATCCTATCTGATCCCCCCATTGTAAGCAGCAGTCCTGCCCTGCTTTATGGCTGAGATTCTAGCTATCTGTATAACAGAGCATTCTGTCACAGTGGCACAGATCCTATCTGATCCCCCCCATTGTAAGCAGCAGTCCTGCCCTGCTTTATGGCTGAGATTCTAGCTATCTGTATAACAGAGCATTCTGTCACAGTGGCACAGATCCTATCTGATCCCCCCCCATTGTAAGCAGCAGTCCTGCCCTGCTTTATGGCTGAGATTCTAGCTATCTGTATAACAGAGCATTCTGTCACAGTGGCACAGATCCTATCTGATCCCCCCATTGTAAGCAGCAGTCCTGCCCTGCTTTATGGCTGAGATTCTAGCTATCTGTATAACAGAGCATTCTGTCACAGTGGCACAGATCCTATCTGATCCCCCCCCATTGTAAGCAGCAGTCCTGCCCTGCTTTATGGCTGAGATTCTAGCTATCTGTATAACAGAGCATTCTGTCACAGTGGCACAGATCCTATCTGATCCCCCCATTGTAAGCAGCAGTCCTGCCCTGCTTTATGGCTGAGATTCTAGCTATCTGTATAACAGAGCATTCTGTCACAGTGGCACAGATCTCTATCCCCCCCCATTGTAAGCAGCAGTCCTGCCCTGCTTTATGGCTGAGATTCTAGCTATCTGTATAACAGAGCATTCTGTCACAGTGGCACAGATCCTATCTGATCCCCCCCCATTGTAAGCAGCAGTCCTGCCCTGCTTTATGGCTGAGATTCTAGCTATCTGTATAACAGAGCATTCTGTCACAGTGGCACAGATCCTATCTGATCCCCCCCATTGTAAGCAGCAGTCCTGCCCTGCTTTATGGCTGAGATTCTAGCTATCTGTATAACAGAGCATTCTGTCACAGTGGCACAGATCCTATCTGATCCCCCCATTGTAAGCAGCAGTCCTGCCCTGCTTTATGGCTGAGATTCTAGCTATCTGTATAACAGAGCATTCTGTCACAGTGGCACAGATTCCTATCTGATCCCCCCATTGTAAGCAGCAGTCCTGCCCTGCTTTATGGCTGAGATTCTAGCTATCTGTATAACAGAGCATTCTGTCACAGTGGCACAGATCCTATCTGATCCCCCCCCATTGTAAGCAGCAGTCCTGCCCTGCTTTATGGCTGAGATTCTAGCTATCTGTATAACAGAGCATTCTGTCACAGTGGCACAGATCCTATCTGATCCCCCCCATTGTAAGCAGCAGTCCTGCCCTGCTTTATGGCTGTGATTCTAGCTATCTGTATAACAGAGCATTCTGTCACAGTGGCACAGATCCTATCTGATCCCCCCATTGTAAGCAGCAGTCCTGCCCTGCTTTATGGCTGAGATTCTAGCTATCTGTATAACAGAGCATTCTGTCACAGTGGCACAGATCCTATCTGATCCCCCCCCATTGTAAGCAGCACTCCTGCCCTGCTTTATGGCTGAGATTCTAGCTATCTGTATAACAGAGCATTCTGTCACAGTGGCACAGATCCTATCTGATCCCCCCCCATTGTAAGCAGCAGTCCTGCCCTGCTTTATGGCTGAGATTCTAGCTATCTGTATAACAGAGCATTCTGTCACAGTGGCACAGATCCTATCTGATCCCCCCATTGTAAGCAGCAGTCCTGCCCTGCTTTATGGCTGAGATTCTAGCTATCTGTATAACAGAGCATTCTGTCACAGTGGCACAGATCCTATCTGATCCCCCCATTGTAAGCAGCAGTCCTGCCCTGCTTTATGGCTGAGATTCTAGCTATCTGTATAACAGAGCATTCTGTCACAGTGGCACAGATCCTATCCCCCCCATTGTAAGCAGCAGTCCTGCCCTGCTTTATGGCTGAGATTCTAGCTATCTGTATAACAGAGCATTCTGTCACAGTGGCACAGATCCTATCTGATCCCCCCATTGTAAGCAGCAGTCCTGCCCTGCTTTATGGCTGAGATTCTAGCTATCTGTATAACAGAGCATTCTGTCACAGTGGCACAGATCCTATCTGATCCCCCCATTGTAAGCAGCAGTCCTGCCCTGCTTTATGGCTGAGATTCTAGCTATCTGTATAACAGAGCATTCTGTCACAGTGGCACAGATCCTATCTGATCCCCCCATTGTAAGCAGCAGTCCTGCCCTGCTTTATGGCTGAGATTCTAGCTATCTGTATAACAGAGCATTCTGTCACAGTGGCACAGATCCTATCTGATCCCCCCATTGTAAGCAGCAGTCCTGCCCTGCTTTATGGCTGAGATTCTAGCTATCTGTATAACAGAGCATTCTGTCACAGTGGCACAGATCCTATCTGATCCCCCCCCCATTGTAAGCAGCAGTCCTGCCCTGCTTTATGGCTGAGATTCTAGCTATCTGTATAACAGAGCATTCTGTCACAGTGGCACAGATCCTATCTGATCCCCCCCCCATTGTAAGCAGCAGTCCTGCCCTGCTTTATGGCTGAGATTCTAGCTATCTGTATAACAGAGCATTCTGTCACAGTGGCACAGATCCTATCTGATCCCCCCATTGTAAGCAGCAGTCCTGCCCTGCTTTATGGCTGTGATTCTAGCTATCTGTATAACAGAGCATTCTGTCACAGTGGCACAGATCCTATCTGATCCCCCCATTGTAAGCAGCAGTCCTGCCCTGCTTTATGGCTGAGATTCTAGCTATCTGTATAACAGAGCATTCTGTCACAGTGGCACAGATCCTATCTGATCCCCCCCCATTGTAAGCAGCAGTCCTGCCCTGCTTTATGGCTGAGATTCTAGCTATCTGTATAACAGAGCATTCTGTCACAGTGGCACAGATCCTATCTGATCCCCCCCCCATTGTAAGCAGCAGTCCTGCCCTGCTTTATGGCTGAGATTCTAGCTATCTGTATAACAGAGCATTCTGTCACAGTGGCACAGATCCTATCTGATCCCCCCATTGTAAGCAGCAGTCCTGCCCTGCTTTATGGCTGAGATTCTAGCTATCTGTATAACAGAGCATTCTGTCACAGTGGCACAGATCCTATCTGATCCCCCCCCCCATTGTAAGCAGCAGTCCTGCCCTGCTTTATGGCTGAGATTCTAGCTATCTGTATAACAGAGCATTCTGTCACAGTGGCACAGATCCTATCTGATCCCCCCATTGTAAGCAGCAGTCCTGCCCTGCTTTATGGCTGTGATTCTAGCTATCTGTATAACAGAGCATTCTGTCACAGTGGCACAGATCCTATCTGATCCCCCCATTGTAAGCAGCAGTCCTGCCCTGCTTTATGGCTGTGATTCTAGCTATCTGTATAACAGAGCATTCTGTCACAGTGGCACAGATCCTATCTGATCCCCCCATTGTAAGCAGCAGTCCTGCCCTGCTTTATGGCTGAGATTCTAGCTATCTGTATAACAGAGCATTCTGTCACAGTGGCACAGATCCTATCTGATCCCCCCCCATTGTAAGCAGCACTCCTGCCCTGCTTTATGGCTGAGATTCTAGCTATCTGTATAACAGAGCATTCTGTCACAGTGGCACAGATCCTATCTGATCCCCCCCCATTGTAAGCAGCAGTCCTGCCCTGCTTTATGGCTGAGATTCTAGCTATCTGTATAACAGAGCATTCTGTCACAGTGGCACAGATCCTATCTGATCCCCCCATTGTAAGCAGCAGTCCTGCCCTGCTTTATGGCTGAGATTCTAGCTATCTGTATAACAGAGCATTCTGTCACAGTGGCACAGATCCTATCTGATCCCCCCATTGTAAGCAGCAGTCCTGCCCTGCTTTATGGCTGAGATTCTAGCTATCTGTATAACAGAGCATTCTGTCACAGTGGCACAGATCCTATCTGATCCCCCCCCCATTGTAAGCAGCAGTCCTGCCCTGCTTTATGGCTGAGATTCTAGCTATCTGTATAACAGAGCATTCTGTCACAGTGGCACAGATCCTATCTGATCCCCCCATTGTAAGCAGCAGTCCTGCCCTGCTTTATGGCTGTGATTCTAGCTATCTGTATAACAGAGCATTCTGTCACAGTGGCACAGATCCTATCTGATCCCCCCATTGTAAGCAGCAGTCCTGCCCTGCTTTATGGCTGAGATTCTAGCTATCTGTATAACAGAGCATTCTGTCACAGTGGCACAGATCCTATCTGATCCCCCCATTGTAAGCAGCAGTCCTGCCCTGCTTTATGGCTGAGATTCTAGCTATCTGTATAACAGAGCATTCTGTCACAGTGGCACAGATCCTATCTGATCCCCCCATTGTAAGCAGCAGTCCTGCCCTGCTTTATGGCTGAGATTCTAGCTATCTGTATAACAGAGCATTCTGTCACAGTGGCACAGATCCTATCTGATCCCCCCATTGTAAGCAGCAGTCCTGCCCTGCTTTATGGCTGAGATTCTAGCTATCTGTATAACAGAGCATTCTGTCACAGTGGCACAGATCCTATCTGATCCCCCCATTGTAAGCAGCAGTCCTGCCCTGCTTTATGGCTGAGATTCTAGCTATCTGTATAACAGAGCATTCTGTCACAGTGGCACAGATCCTATCTGATCCCCCCATTGTAAGCAGCAGTCCTGCCCTGCTTTATGGCTGAGATTCTAGCTATCTGTATAACAGAGCATTCTGTCACAGTGGCACAGATCCTATCTGATCCCCCCATTGTAAGCAGCAGTCCTGCCCTGCTTTATGGCTGTGATTCTAGCTATCTGTATAACAGAGCATTCTGTCACAGTGGCACAGATCCTATCTGATCCCCCCATTGTAAGCAGCAGTCCTGCCCTGCTTTATGGCTGAGATTCTAGCTATCTGTATAACAGAGCATTCTGTCACAGTGGCACAGATCCTATCTGATCCCCCCCCATTGTAAGCAGCACTCCTGCCCTGCTTTATGGCTGAGATTCTAGCTATCTGTATAACAGAGCATTCTGTCACAGTGGCACAGATCCTATCTGATCCCCCCATTGTAAGCAGCAGTCCTGCCCTGCTTTATGGCTGAGATTCTAGCTATCTGTATAACAGAGCATTCTGTCACAGTGGCACAGATCCTATCCCCCCCATTGTAAGCAGCAGTCCTGCCCTGCTTTATGGCTGAGATTCTAGCTATCTGTATAACAGAGCATTCTGTCACAGTGGCACAGATCCTATCTGATCCCCCCCCATTGTAAGCAGCAGTCCTGCCCTGCTTTATGGCTGAGATTCTAGCTATCTGTATAACAGAGCATTCTGTCACAGTGGCACAGATCCTATCTGATCCCCCCCCCCCCCCCCCCATTGTAAGCAGCAGTCCTGCCCTGCTTTATGGCTGAGATTCTAGCTATCTGTATAACAGAGCATTCTGTCACAGTGGCACAGATCCTATCTGATCCCCCCATTGTAAGCAGCAGTCCTGCCCTGCTTTATGGCTGAGATTCTAGCTATCTGTATAACAGAGCATTCTGTCACAGTGGCACAGATCCTATCTGATCCCCCCCCCCCCATTGTAAGCAGCAGTCCTGCCCTGCTTTATGGCTGAGATTCTAGCTATCTGTATAACAGAGCATTCTGTCACAGTGGCACAGATCCTATCTGATCCCCCCCCATTGTAAGCAGCAGTCCTGCCCTGCTTTATGGCTGAGATTCTAGCTATCTGTATAACAGAGCATTCTGTCACAGTGGCACAGATCCTATCTGATCCCCCCCCCCCCATTGTAAGCAGCAGTCCTGCCCTGCTTTATGGCTGAGATTCTAGCTATCTGTATAACAGAGCATTCTGTCACAGTGGCACAGATCCTATCTGATCCCCCCCCATTGTAAGCAGCAGTCCTGCCCTGCTTTATGGCTGAGATTCTAGCTATCTGTATAACAGAGCATTCTGTCACAGTGGCACAGATCCTATCTGATCCCCCCCATTGTAAGCAGCAGTCCTGCCCTGCTTTATGGCTGAGATTCTAGCTATCTGTATAACAGAGCATTCTGTCACAGTGGCACAGATCCTATCTGATCCCCCCCCATTGTAAGCAGCAGTCCTGCCCTGCTTTATGGCTGAGATTCTAGCTATCTGTATAACAGAGCATTCTGTCACAGTGGCACAGATCCTATCTGATCCCCCCATTGTAAGCAGCAGTCCTGCCCTGCTTTATGGCTGAGATTCTAGCTATCTGTATAACAGAGCATTCTGTCACAGTGGCACAGATCCTATCTGATCCCCCCATTGTAAGCAGCAGTCCTGCCCTGCTTTATGGCTGAGATTCTAGCTATCTGTATAACAGAGCATTCTGTCACAGTGGCACAGATCCTATCTGATCCCCCCCCATTGTAAGCAGCAGTCCTGCCCTGCTTTATGGCTGAGATTCTAGCTATCTGTATAACAGAGCATTCTGTCACAGTGGCACAGATCCTATCTGATCCCCCCATTGTAAGCAGCAGTCCTGCCCTGCTTTATGGCTGAGATTCTAGCTATCTGTATAACAGAGCATTCTGTCACAGTGGCACAGATCCTATCTGATCCCCCCCCATTGTAAGCAGCACTCCTGCCCTGCTTTATGGCTGAGATTCTAGCTATCTGTATAACAGAGCATTCTGTCACAGTGGCACAGATCCTATCTGATCCCCCCATTGTAAGCAGCAGTCCTGCCCTGCTTTATGGCTGAGATTCTAGCTATCTGTATAACAGAGCATTCTGTCACAGTGGCACAGATCCTATCTGATCCCCCCATTGTAAGCAGCAGTCCTGCCCTGCTTTATGGCTGAGATTCTAGCTATCTGTATAACAGAGCATTCTGTCACAGTGGCACAGATCCTATCTGATCCCCCCATTGTAAGCAGCAGTCCTGCCCTGCTTTATGGCTGAGATTCTAGCTATCTGTATAACAGAGCATTCTGTCACAGTGGCACAGATCCTATCTGATCCCCCCCATTGTAAGCAGCAGTCCTGCCCTGCTTTATGGCTGAGATTCTAGCTATCTGTATAACAGAGCATTCTGTCACAGTGGCACAGATCCTATCTGATCCCCCCCCCCCCCCCCCATTGTAAGCAGCAGTCCTGCCCTGCTTTATGGCTGAGATTCTAGCTATCTGTATAACAGAGCATTCTGTCACAGTGGCACAGATCCTATCTGATCCCCCCCCATTGTAAGCAGCAGTCCTGCCCTGCTTTATGGCTGAGATTCTAGCTATCTGTATAACAGAGCATTCTGTCACAGTGGCACAGATCCTATCTGATCCCCCCCCATTGTAAGCAGCAGTCCTGCCCTGCTTTATGGCTGAGATTCTAGCTATCTGTATAACAGAGCATTCTGTCACAGTGGCACAGATCCTATCTGATCCCCCCCCCCCATTGTAAGCAGCAGTCCTGCCCTGCTTTATGGCTGAGATTCTAGCTATCTGTATAACAGAGCATTCTGTCACAGTGGCACAGATCCTATCTGATCCCCCCATTGTAAGCAGCAGTCCTGCCCTGCTTTATGGCTGAGATTCTAGCTATCTGTATAACAGAGCATTCTGTCACAGTGGCACAGATCCTATCTGATCCCCCCATTGTAAGCAGCAGTCCTGCCCTGCTTTATGGCTGAGATTCTAGCTATCTGTATAACAGAGCATTCTGTCACAGTGGCACAGATCCTATCTGATCCCCCCATTGTAAGCAGCAGTCCTGCCCTGCTTTATGGCTGAGATTCTAGCTATCTGTATAACAGAGCATTCTGTCACAGTGGCACAGATCCTATCTGATCCCCCCCCCCATTGTAAGCAGCAGTCCTGCCCTGCTTTATGGCTGAGATTCTAGCTATCTGTATAACAGAGCATTCTGTCACAGTGGCACAGATCCTATCTGATCCCCCCATTGTAAGCAGCAGTCCTGCCCTGCTTTATGGCTGAGATTCTAGCTATCTGTATAACAGAGCATTCTGTCACAGTGGCACAGATCCTATCTGATCCCCCCATTGTAAGCAGCAGTCCTGCCCTGCTTTATGGCTGAGATTCTAGCTATCTGTATAACAGAGCATTCTGTCACAGTGGCACAGATCCTATCTGATCCCCCCATTGTAAGCAGCAGTCCTGCCCTGCTTTATGGCTGAGATTCTAGCTATCTGTATAACAGAGCATTCTGTCACAGTGGCACAGATCCTATCTGACCCCCCCCATTGTAAGCAGCAGTCCTGCCCTGCTTTATGGCTGAGATTCTAGCTATCTGTATAACAGAGCATTCTGTCACAGTGGCACAGATCCTATCCCCCCCATTGTAAGCAGCAGTCCTGCCCTGCTTTATGGCTGAGATTCTAGCTATCTGTATAACAGAGCATTCTGTCACAGTGGCACAGATCCTATCTGATCCCCCCCCCCCCCCCCCATTGTAAGCAGCAGTCCTGCCCTGCTTTATGGCTGAGATTCTAGCTATCTGTATAACAGAGCATTCTGTCACAGTGGCACAGATCCTATCTGATCCCCCCCCCCCCATTGTAAGCAGCAGTCCTGCCCTGCTTTATGGCTGAGATTCTAGCTATCTGTATAACAGAGCATTCTGTCACAGTGGCACAGATCCTATCTGATCCCCCCATTGTAAGCAGCAGTCCTGCCCTGCTTTATGGCTGAGATTCTAGCTATCTGTATAACAGAGCATTCTGTCACAGTGGCACAGATCCTATCTGATCCCCCCATTGTAAGCAGCAGTCCTGCCCTGCTTTATGGCTGAGATTCTAGCTATCTGTATAACAGAGCATTCTGTCACAGTGGCACAGATCCTATCTGATCCCCCCATTGTAAGCAGCAGTCCTGCCCTGCTTTATGGCTGAGATTCTAGCTATCTGTATAACAGAGCATTCTGTCACAGTGGCACAGATCCTATCTGATCCCCCCATTGTAAGCAGCAGTCCTGCCCTGCTTTATGGCTGAGATTCTAGCTATCTGTATAACAGAGCATTCTGTCACAGTGGCACAGATCCTATCTGATCCCCCCATTGTAAGCAGCAGTCCTGCCCTGCTTTATGGCTGAGATTCTAGCTATCTGTATAACAGAGCATTCTGTCACAGTGGCACAGATCCTATCTGATCCCCCCATTGTAAGCAGCAGTCCTGCCCTGCTTTATGGCTGAGATTCTAGCTATCTGTATAACAGAGCATTCTGTCACAGTGGCACAGATTCTATCTGATCCCCCCCATTGTAAGCAGCAGTCCTGCCCTGCTTTATGGTTGAGATTCTAGCTATCTGTATAACAGAACATTCTGTCACAGTGGCACAGATCCTATCTGATCCCCCCCCATTGTAAGCAGCAGTCCTGCCCTGCTTTATGGCTGAGATTCTAGCTATCTGTATAACAGAACATTCTGTCACAGTGGCACAGATCCTATCTGATCCCCCCCCATTGTAAGCAGCAGTCCTGCCCTGCTTTATGGCTGAGATTCTAGCTATCTGTATAACAGAACATTCTGTCACAGTGGCACAGATCCTATCTGATCCCCCCATTGTAAGCAGCAGTCCTGCCCTGCTTTATGGCTGAGATTCTAGCTATCTGTATAACAGAGCATTCTGTCACAGTGGCACAGATCCTATCTGATCCCCCCCATTGTAAGCAGCAGTCCTGCCCTGCTTTATGGTTGAGATTCTAGCTATCTGTATAACAGAACATTCTGTCACAGTGGCACAGATCCTATCTGATCCCCCCCATTGTAAGCAGCAGTCCTGCCCTGCTTTATGGCTGAGATTCTAGCTATCTGTATAACAGAGCATTCTGTCACAGTGGCACAGATCCTATCTGATCCCCCCCCCCCCCCCCCATTGTAAGCAGCAGTCCTGCCCTGCTTTATGGCTGAGATTCTAGCTATCTGTATAACAGAGCATTCTGTCACAGTGGCACAGATCCTATCTGATCCCCCCCCATTGTAAGCAGCAGTCCTGCCCTGCTTTATGGCTGAGATTCTAGCTATCTGTATAACAGAGCATTCTGTCACAGTGGCACAGATCCTATCTGATCCCCCCCCATTGTAAGCAGCAGTCCTGCCCTGCTTTATGGCTGAGATTCTAGCTATCTGTATAACAGAGCATTCTGTCACAGTGGCACAGATCCTATCTGATCCCCCCCCCCCCCATTGTAAGCAGCAGTCCTGCCCTGCTTTATGGCTGAGATTCTAGCTATCTGTATAACAGAGCATTCTGTCACAGTGGCACAGATCCTATCTGATCCCCCCCCCCCCCCATTGTAAGCAGCAGTCCTGCCCTGCTTTATGGCTGAGATTCTAGCTATCTGTATAACAGAGCATTCTGTCACAGTGGCACAGATCCTATCTGATCCCCCCCCATTGTAAGCAGCAGTCCTGCCCTGCTTTATGGCTGAGATTCTAGCTATCTGTATAACAGAGCATTCTGTCACAGTGGCACAGATCCTATCTGATCCCCCCATTGTAAGCAGCAGTCCTGCCCTGCTTTATGGCTGAGATTCTAGCTATCTGTATAACAGAGCATTCTGTCACAGTGGCACAGATCCTATCTGATCCCCCCATTGTAAGCAGCAGTCCTGCCCTGCTTTATGGCTGAGATTCTAGCTATCTGTATAACAGAGCCACAATGGGAAGAAGATGGAATAATTGGCTCTGGATCTCCCATAGTTTTGTGGGTTGGCTGATGCTAAGCAGATGGGGGGGGGGGGGGTATTGAGGTGGGTATCTGGGGGGCCCATAGGGCAGTAACACTAACGCTGTTTTTCAATCATTCCACTTGGCGCTGAAACTGAGATCGGCAGAAAAAGGAGTTCCGGAACATTCCGACACTGCACTGTCCTAAAGTTCTTAACTTTTAAGGGCCTCATTCTCCATGGCTAGGGGGGTAATTGTCAGGAATACCCTATAAGCCAAGACCTGTTTCTGCCTGCAGGGGGCGCTGTATCCCTGTTCTATATAATGAAGAGAGAACATCCCCAGCTCTTGACACACAACCATGTAAGCAGCTTGTTGAACAGATGAGCGGAATAATTGATATTTATCCCACGGAGCTGCCATGTGGAGTAAAACCCCCATTGGACTGTTGATTTCTGTTTGCTGCACTCGATAGGCCAGTTCCTTTATGCCTATGGGTATAAAGCATCGGGGGCCCTGGGGAACAAGGGGGTGCTGGGAGTCACGACACCATGAAATAATATATAAATAGTCTCAGGGGCATAATGGGTGCCTCTCTAACTACCTTGGCCCCTCCCACCAAGGGAGGAGCATTCCTGTAATAGAGAGAAAAGAACAAGGGGCGGGCCTTTTTATGGAGTGGGAGGGGCATTTAGTTTTCTTTGGGGCCCCCTTCTACTTGCTTACAGGGTATAGGGGATCCAGGTGAGGGATGGGCTTAGTAAGGGGTGCCATATGCCCCTCCCACCAACCATGTGACCCTTACCCATAAATAGCATTCTTGTACAAATGCCTATAACTAAGCGCATATAACAGTGCCCCCTCCTGGTGGGGGGTGATATAGCAACAAATTGGCAGTGTTTCTTACCAACCCTTGTGCTAATGCCCCTCGGGGTGGCAGAATATTCACTGGGATCCACAGAGCAGTTATTTTTAACCCCTTTTGTTCATTTGTTAACCGAAAACTGCCCATAGTTATTTAATGGGCTGCTTGTTACTCGGGGAGTGTCAATTGGTAACCTAGCAACAAGGGGGCTCATTTATTAACACAGGGCAAATTTGCCGGTGGACAGTAACCCATAGCAACCAATCAGCGATTGCCTTTTTTTCAGCCAGCTGCAGGTAGAACAATGAAAGCAACAATTTGATTGGTTGCCGTGGGTTACTGCCTATGGGCAAATTGATAAATGACCCCCACTGCGTTAAAAATTCCTGCTTAAAATCTAAATAGCCCCCCCCCCCTGCCCATGTCGATTTTCTGGATGTTTTTTTTGCCGACATTTCAATCAAGCTATTTCCATGGAACTCCCCCCTAGTTACCGACATTGTTCTGCAAATGAGCCCCCCCCCCCCCCGCCAGCGCGGCAATGGTTCCCCCATAGGGATTAATTGGGACGGCGCTGTTGTACGACACACGGCTCAGCATGGGGGCAATTGGGCACAGGGGTGGGGGGAATTATTTGGGGAAGGAATTGCTAAAACGCCAGGGTTTGTGTTAGTTAAACCGCACAAAATTGCTTGGGAAATGAGCGAATCAGCCGTCAGCGCCGTCTCCCCCCCCCCCCCCCCGCGTCCCATTTCCCTTAAATCCTCCGTCTAATGAAACGGCAAATGGGTTTGTAACATTGTATCAAACTAATGTATCTGTATAATGGGCAAGTACCACCATGGGGGCAAACAGCACCGGGTGGGGGGTCATTTATCGGAACCCTCTTTCCTCAACTATTACCCATAATTCCCTTACCCCATTTGTAGCCCTTTAAAATATGGGAATAACTAAGACCCTCTGGATACAAGCCTCGGAACCAAAGGGGCAACAATTATTTATTCTTTATAGTTCTTGAATTATTTGCCTTCATCTTTCAAATGGGGGTCACTGACCCCGGCAACCAAAATAACTGAAAAAAAAATGAAAACCAGTGGCAAATTGTCTCATAATATGGATGTAGGTGCCATACTAAGGTATACTGCCCCTTTAAACATTCCTCTCTCCCCAGCCTGTAAAATAAAATAGAAATAAACATTTCAGCAATGATCTAATTGACTAATAAACATCAAGTGTAAATAAAGGGATTATTTTATCCCATTGCACCACCCACATCTACCACTAGGGGGGGGGGGGAATAGCCCTTTTCTGGGGAAAGTGGTGGTAAAACTGGTGTAAAACACTTTTGCTTTATCTCCCCCCATTTTCATTTCACCCCTTTTGTAGGTGCCCCATTAGGGAATCATTTAACCATGAAATAAACCCAATAGGGCTGTTCTGCCCCAATAAGGGGTAATTATATCTTAGTTGGGATCAAGTACAGGTACTGTTTTATTATTACAGAGAAAAGGGAATCATTTAACCATTAAATAAACCCAATAGGGCTGTTCTGCCCCAATAAGGGGTAATTATATCTTAGTTGGGATCAAGTACAGGTACTGTTTTATTATTACAGAGAAAAGGGAATCATTTAACCATGAAATAAACCCAATAGGGCTGTTGTGCCCCAATAAGGGGTAATTATATCTTAGTTGGGATCAAGTACAGGTACTGTTTTATTATTACAGAGAAAAGGGAATCATTTAACCATGAAATAAACCCAATAGGGCTGTTCTGCCCCAATAAGGGGTAATTATATCTTAGTTGGGATCAAGTACAGATACTGTTTTATTATTACAGAGAAAAGGGAATCATTTAACCATGAAATAAACCCAATAGGGCTGTTCTGCCCCAATAAGGGGTAATTATATCTTAGTTGGGATCAAGTACAGGTACTGTAAGTTTTATTGTCATAGAAATAGACGTGTTATTGTGTAACAGAGCTGGCTGTAGGGGTTATATACATACAGATATATAGAAACATTGGGGTAACAGTCACCCCGCTATAGTTCCAGGGGTACCCAGGGCACAAATAAGCACTCACCCCAAATCCCCCCCTAACTGGCCTTCAGGCTGGGCCCCCTTAGCCCATAACAAGGTTACAGATATATAGAAACATTGGGGTAACAGTCACCCCGCTATAGTTCCAGGGGTACCCAGGGCACAAATACCCACTCACCCCAAATCCCCCCCTAACTGGCCTTCAGGCTGGGCCCCCCTATCCGATGCCCCCACTTTGGGGAATAAGACACAGGATGCCGGTTGCTACTCTGAAAAAAAAAAAAAAAAAAAAAAGATTTATTAGGAGAAGAAACCCTCAGACAAACATATTGGCATATTTTCCCTTTAAATAACCACAAATTGCTTTTTCTCCCATGAAGCCTAAGTGAAGGGGGGTGCGCTGACCAGAGAGGGGCCACATGGGGGGTGCTGCTCAGGGAGGGGCAACATGGGGGGTGCTGGCCAGGGAGGGGCTGACCAGGGAGGGGCCACACAGGGGGGGTATTACACAGTACCAGTAAAGGGGCCACAGGAGTAACAGAAGTACTTGGTTGCCACTAGAGAGAGAGAGAGGAGTCCCAAGGGCAATACAGAAGGGTTGGGCAGGAATAGAGGGCACTTTCCATAGGACCCGGGGGGGGAGCGGCCCCAGTGCAGGCTGATAATGGGACAGTCCTGCTGCACTGTCAGTACTGGCTTCATATTCTGGGGGGAGACGTCGCCCCCTGCTGCTAGGATTCACTCACGGGCTGAGTGTGAGCTCTGCTGCGCGTCTTTAGCTGGGATTGGGCGATGTCGGCCAGCGCCGTCTGTATCTTCTCCAGCAGCAGGTCCCCCCGATACACCACCTCCTCCAGCCGCGCCGCCGCCGCGTGGTTCTCCTCCTCCAGTTGGTACAGGCTGGCGGCCTGCGTGGGAACATGCAATATAAACGCCATGTTGGACGGGCTGGGGGCGCAGCCTGCGAATCAGAAATGGTTTAACCCAAATACAGACCTGCAGGGCGGCCGTGGATTCCTCGCTGGGCAGCGAGTCGATCAGAACCTCGATATCCTTGGCCGTCCGGGCGATGAGAGCGGCAAACAGCTGCGCGTATTCTGGGGAGAACACAAATATCGATAAGGTCCGTGAAAATGCCGCTGTCTGATTGGATAGTTGGCTGGGGGCGGCCCTATCTGGGCCAATAGGGAAAAGGGGTAGCTTTAGTTTGGCCAATAGTAATACTGAGTGTATAAATACATGTGATGGGAATCCCCTCTGATCCAGTCTCCGCCTCCTCCGTCCTTGGATATGGTGAACTTCCCCTACAGAGGCCCATAGCAACAGACTGGGAAACGAGTATGAAGGCACTAAAGCAGAACAATCGATATAATGTTTTGATATAAATATAGGGGGGAGTGTATTTCCTGGTACCCATGTGACTGTCTCTGCTTCCTGTGCACGGGGGAGTGTATTTCCCGGTACCCATGTGACTGTCTCTGCTTCCTGTGCACGGGGGAGTGTATTTCCTGGTACCCATGTGACTGTCTCTGCTTCCTGTGCACGGGGGAGTGTATTTCCTGGTACCCATGTGACTGTCTCTGCTTCCTGTGCACGGGGGAGTGTATTTCCTGGTACCCGTGTGACTGTCTCTGCTTCCTGTGCACGGGGGAATGTGTTTCCCGGTACCCATGTGACTGTCTCTGCTTCCTGTGCACGGGGGAGTGTATTTCCTGGTACCCATGTGACTGTCTCTGCTTCCTGTGCACGGGGGAATGTGTTTCCCGGTACCCATGTGACTGTCTCTGCTTCCTGTGCACGGGGGAGTGTATTTCCTGGTACCCGTGTGACTGTCTCTGCTTCCTGTGCACGGGGGAGTGTATTTCCTGGTACCCATGTGACTGTCTCTGCTTCCTGTGCACGGGGGAGTGTATTTCCTGGTACCCGTGTGACTGTCTCTGCTTCCTGTGCACGGGGGAATGTGTTTCCCGGTACCCATGTGACTGTCTCTGCTTCCTGTGCACGGGGGAGTGTATTTCCCGGTACCCATGTGACTGTCTCTGCTTCCTTTGCACGGGGGAGTGTATTTCCCGGTACCTGTGTGACTGTCTCTGCTTCCTTTGCACGGGGGAGTGTATTTCCTGGTACCCGTGTGACTGTCTCTGCTTCCTGTGCACGGGGGAGTGTATTTCCCGGTACTCCTACCCCGTGTCTATAAACGCATTGGCTGATACACACAGAGCAGTGACAGACAGTTTCACACCCTTTGTGTGCTGGTCTGGTAGTCAGTGCTGGGGGTGTGTCAGTGCGCAGTGGGCGTGGTTACAATGGCATTTGGGTGGGTAACGGGGCAGTTTGGGGGCCACTCGCAGTCTCTCACCTTCAGTGGGGTTGGGCGGTTGGTCCTTGTTGATGCCCGTCTGGATGTTGCTGAAGGAGGCGGGGGGAGCGCACTGCTGGAGGACCCCGATGGCATTGCAGAACTGATCGGCCAGCTGGAGAGACAAAGGGGAGGGGTTACAACTCCATTCATCCAATGCCCCCCTGGCACTGAGGGAGTTAATAGGCTGGTATTAAACTGACCTGCTACATTGTGTCAGGAGTCAGAACCTGGGGGTGGAGCTGGGCACTGCTGCCAATAGCAAGTACTTATCTGTACCGGGATATATATATAGGGATTTACGGGGCTATATATGGGATATATGGGGCTATATATAGGGATATACGGGGCTATATATAGGGATATACGGGGCTATATATAGGGATATACGGGGCTATATATAGGGATATACGGGGATATATATGGGATATACGGGGATATATATGGGATATACGGGGATATATATAGGGATATACGGGGATATATATGGGATATACGGGGATATATGGGATATACGGGGATATATGGGATATACGGGGATATATATGGGATATACGGGGATATATGGGATATACGGGGATATATATGGGATATACGGGGATATATATGGGATATACGGGGATATATATGGGATATACGGGGATATATATATGGGATATACGGGGATATATATATGGGATATACGGGGATATATATGGGATATACGGGGATATATATGGGATATACGGGGATATATGGGATATACGGGGATATATGGGATATACGGGGATATATATGGGATATACGGGGATATATATGGGATATACGGGGATATATGGGATATACGGGGATATATGGGATATACGGGGATATATATGGGATATACGGGGATATATATAGGGATATACGGGGATATATATGGGATATACGGGGATATATGGGATATACGGGGATATATGGGATATACGGGGATATATGGGATATACGGGGATATATGGGATATACGGGGATATATATAGGGATATACGGGGATATATATAGGGATATACAGGGGGATATATAGGATATACAGGGGGATGTGGGATATACGGGGATATATATGGGATATACAGGGGGATGTGGGATATACGGGGCTATATATGGGATATACGGGGATATATAGGATGTACGGGGATATATATGGGATATACAGGGGGATATATGGGATATACGGGGATATATATGGGATATACAGGGGGATATATAGGATGTACGGGGATATATATGGGATATACAGGGGGATATATAGGATGTACGGGGATATATATGGGATATACAGGGATATATATGGGATATACAGGGGGATATATATAGGGATATACGGGGATATATATGGGATATACAGGGGGATATATGGGATATACGGGGATATATATGGGATATACAGGGATATATATGGGATATACGGGGATATATATGGGATGGGGCGGCGATATAATCCGCATCAGCTGAGGGAACCCTCATAGACATGGGGTTCTGGGTAATAAGATCCATTGGACACAGTGTGGGGGCTGCGAGCAATGAATGGAATAAACCATTAGTTACAATGTGACTATAAAGCCGAGATGGGACCCAACTGCGGGCAGCGAGAGGATGTATTTCCCTTCCCCACAAACCCCACAAACCCCACACACAGATAAAGCGCTCACCGAATTCAGCGCGTCCTGGAGCTGCGTCAGCCGGTCCGCCATCTTTCCAGCTGGCAAAGCCGAACCAGCCGCCCATACCTTCAGCGCCGCTTCCTATTGGCTAACTGGTACAATAAAGGTTTCTATTGGCTAAGGGTCACTGCGGCGTTTTCTCAATAGGAGGAACGAGAAACGCCTATTTCTATTGGCCAGCCTCAGTAGAGGCGGGGTTGTAACGGCGGAAAGGAGACTGCGCATGTGTACTTCTACCTACACTGGACGTTCCCTGCCAACTTGCTAAATAGCGTTCAGTGTGATACCTCTTTTGGTCGCTAGAGGGCGATGCTGCCTATTGGACAATTGTATTCAGGTTTTATATTCCATTTATGATGGAAGGGGGGGGGGGGGCCATAATCCTCCATGGGCTACACTTTTGCTGTGGAGTTGCTGCTACAGAGTCGCCAGTCTGTCTATGTTGTTTCAGGATAAATAGAATCAAGAAGAATTTAAAGAGACAGTGTTATTGGTGCCTGTGGGATTGCTGGGATTGCTCTCTAACCCTGATCCTGTTACTGGGGGGTCTCAGAGAGCGAGTAAATAAAGATAATTCCATAGAGATACAGTGGCCCTGGGGCCCCTGGTTAGCACATAAGGGCCCTAAGAAATTGGGACCCAAATTGAATATGACTTTCCCTTATTATCTGTATTGAAAAGCCTGTGTGGGCAGTGCCTGCTTAGACTTTCTTTTTTGTTATTGTGTGCCCAGAACATTCCTTCTCTGTATATTTGTATTTATACATATGGGTAGGAGGTGCCATAGTGTTTCCCTTAGACAGTACAGTATGGGGGTACAGCTTATTGTGTGCCCAGAACATTCCTTCTCTGTATATTTGTATTTATACATATGGGTAGGAGGTGCCATAGTGTTTCCCTTAGACAGTACAGTATGGGGGTACAGCTTATTGTGTGCCCAGAACATTCCTTCTCTGTATATTTGTATTTATACATATGGGTAGGGGGTGCCATAGTGTTTCCCTTAGACAGTACAGTATGGGGGTACAGCTTATTGTGTGCCCAGAACATTCCTTCTCTGTATATTTGTATTTATACATATGGGTAGGGGGTGCCATAGTGTTTCCCTTAGACAGTACAGTATGGGGGTACAGCTTATTGTGTGCCCAGAACATTCCCTCTCTGTATATTTGTATTTATACATATGGGTAGGGGGTGCCATAGTGTTTCCCTTAGACAGTACAGTATGGGGGTACAGCTTATTGTGTGCCCAGAACATTCCCTCTCTGTATATTTGTATTTATACATATGGGTAGGGGGTGCCATGGTGTTTCCCTTAGACAGTACAGTATGGGGGTACAGCTTATTGTGTGCCCAGAACATTCCTTCTCTGTATATTTGTATTTATACATATGGGTAGGGGGTGCCATAGTGTTTCCCTTAGACAGTACAGTATGGGGGTACAGCTTATTGTGTGCCCAGAACATTCCCTCTCTGTATATTTGTATTTATACATATGGGTAGGGGGTGCCATAGTGTTTCCCTTAGACAGTACAGTATGGGGGTACAGCTTATTGTGTGCCCAGAACATTCCCTCTCTGTATATTTGTATTTATACATATGGGTAGGGGGTGCCATAGTGTTTCCCTTAGACAGTACAGTATGGGGTACAGCTTATTGTGTGCCCAGAACATTCCCTCTCTGTATATTTGTATTTATACATATGGGTAGGGGGTGCCATAGTGTTTCCCTTAGACAGTACAGTATGGGGGTACAGCTTATTGTGTGCCCAGAACATTCCCTCTCTGTATATTTGTATTTATACATATGGGTAGGGGGTGCCATAGTGTTTCCCTTAGACAGTACAGTATGGGGGTACAGCTTATTGTGTGCCCAGAACATTCCCTCTCTGTATATTTGTATTTATACATATGGGTAGGGGGTGCCATAGTGTTTCCCTTAGACAGTACAGTATGGGGGTACAGCTTATTGTGTGCCCAGAACATTCCCTCTCTGTATATTTGTATTTATACATATGGGTAGGGGGTGCCATAGTGTTTCCCTTAGACAGTACAGTATGGGGGTACAGCTTATTGTGTGCCCAGAACATTCCCTCTCTGTATATTTGTATTTATACATATGGGTAGGGGGTGCCATAGTGTTTCCCTTAGACAGTACAGTATGGGGGTACAGCTTATTGTGTGCCCAGAACATTCCCTCTCTGTATATTTGTATTTATACATATGGGTAGGGGGTGCCATAGTGTTTCCCTTAGACAGTACAGTATGGGGGTACAGCTTATTGTGTGCCCAGAGCATTCCCTCTCTGTATATTTGTATTTATACATATGGGTAGGGGGTGCCATAGTGTTTCCCTTAGACAGTACAGTATGGGGGTACAGCTTATTGTGTGCCCAGAACATTCCTTCTCTGTATATTTGTATTTATACATATGAGTAGGAGGTGCCATAGTGTTTCCCTTAGACAGTACAGTATGGGGGTGGGGCTTATTGTGTGCCCAGAACATTCCTTCTCTGTATATTTGTATTTATACATATGGGTAGGGGGTGCCATAGTGTTTCCCTTAGACAGTACAGTATGGGGGTGGGGCTTATTGTGTGCCCAGAACATTCCTTCTCTGTATATTTGTATTTATACATATGGGTAGGGGGGTGCCATAGTGTTTCCCTTAGACAGTACAGTATGGGGGTACAGCTTATTGTGTGCCCAGAACATTCCTTCTCTGTATATTTGTATTTATACATATGGGTAGGGGGTGCCATAGTGTTTCCCTTAGACAGTACAGTATGGGGGTACAGCTTATTGTGTGCCCAGAACATTCCCTCTCTGTATATTTGTATTTATACATATGGGTAGGGGGTGCCATAGTGTTTCCCTTAGACAGTACAGTATGGGGGTACAGCTTATTGTGTGCCCAGAACATTCCCTCTCTGTATATTTGTATTTATACATATGGGTAGGGGGTGCCATAGTGTTTCCCTTAGACAGTACAGTGTGGGGGTACAGCTTATTGTGTGCCCAGAGCATTCCCTCTCTGTATATTTGTATTTATACATATGGGTAGGGGGTGCCATAGTGTTTCCCTTAGACAGTACAGTATGGGGGTACAGCTTATTGTGTGCCCAGAACATTCCTTCTCTGTATATTTGTATTTATACATATGAGTAGGAGGTGCCATAGTGTTTCCCTTAGACAGTACAGTATGGGGGTGGGGCTTATTGTGTGCCCAGAACATTCCTTCTCTGTATATTTGTATTTATACATATGGGTAGGGGGTGCCATAGTGTTTCCCTTAGACAGTACAGTATGGGGGTGGGGCTTATTGTGTGCCCAGAACATTCCTTCTCTGTATATTTGTATTTATACATATGGGTAGGGGGGTGCCATAGTGTTTCCCTTAGACAGTACAGTATGGGGGTACAGCTTATTGTGTGCCCAGAACATTCCTTCTCTGTATATTTGTATTTATACATATGGGTAGGGGGTGCCATAGTGTTTCCCTTAGACAGTACAGTATGGGGGTACAGCTTATTGTGTGCCCAGAACATTCCTTCTCTGTATATTTGTATTTATACATATGGGTAGGGGGTGCCATAGTGTTTCCCTTAGACAGTACAGTATGGGGGTACAGCTTATTGTGTGCCCAGAACATTCCTTCTCTGTATATTTGTATTTATACATATGGGTAGGAGGTGCCATAGTGTTTCCCTTAGACAGTACAGTATGGGGGTACAGCTTATTGTGTGCCCAGAACATTCCTTCTCTGTATATTTGTATTTATACATATGGGTAGGGGGTGCCATAGTGTTTCCCTTAGACAGTACAGTATGGGGGTACAGCTTATTGTGTGCCCAGAACATTCCCTCTCTGTATATTTGTATTTATACATATGGGTAGGGGGTGCCATAGTGTTTCCCTTAGACAGTACAGTATGGGGGTGGGGCTTATTGTGTGCCCAGAACATTCCTTCTCTGTATATTTGTATTTATACATATGGGTAGGGGGTGCCATAGTGTTTCCCTTAGACAGTACAGTATGGGGGTACAGCTTATTGTGTGCCCAGAACATTCCCTCTCTGTATATTTGTATTTATACATATGGGTAGGAGGTGCCATAGTGTTTCCCTTAGACAGTACAGTATGGGGGTACAGCTTATTGTGTGCCCAGAACATTCCCTCTCTGTATATTTGTATTTATACATATGGGTAGGAGGTGCCATAGTGTTTCCCTTAGACAGTACAGTATGGGGGTACAGCTTATTGTGTGCCCAGAACATTCCTTCTCTGTATATTTGTATTTATACATATGGGTAGGGGGTGCCATAGTGTTTCCCTTAGACAGTACAGTATGGGGGTACAGCTTATTGTGTGCCCAGAACATTCCCTCTCTGTATATTTGTATTTATACATATGGGTAGGAGGTGCCATAGTGTTTCCCTTAGACAGTACAGTATGGGGGTACAGCTTATTGTGTGCCCAGAACATTCCTTCTCTGTATATTTGTATTTATACATATGGGTAGGGGGTGCCATAGTGTTTCCCTTAGACAGTACAGTATGGGGGTACAGCTTATTGTGTGCCCAGAACATTCCTTCTCTGTATATTTGTATTTATACATATGGGTAGGAGGTGCCATAGTGTTTCCCTTAGACAGTACAGTATGGGGGTACAGCTTATTGTGTGCCCAGAACATTCCCTCTCTGTATATTTGTATTTATACATATGGGTAGGGGGTGCCATAGTGTTTCCCTTAGACAGTACAGTATGGGGGTACAGCTTATTGTGTGCCCAGAACATTCCCTCTCTGTATATTTGTATTTATACATATGGGTAGGAGGTGCCATAGTGTTTCCCTTAGACAGTACAGTATGGGGGTACAGCTTATTGTGTGCCCAGAACATTCCCTCTCTGTATATTTGTATTTATACATATGGGTAGGGGGTGCCATAGTGTTTCCCTTAGACAGTACAGTATGGGGGTACAGCTTATTGTGTGCCCAGAGCATTCCTTCTCTGTATATTTGTATTTATACATATGGGTAGGAGGTGCCATAGTGTTTCCCTTAGACAGTACAGTATGGGGGTACAGCTTATTGTGTGCCCAGAACATTCCCTCTCTGTATATTTGTATTTATACATATGGGTAGGAGGTGCCATAGTGTTTCCCTTAGACAGTACAGTATGGGGGTACAGCTTATTGTGTGCCCAGAACATTCCTTCTCTGTATATTTGTATTTATACATATGGGTAGGGGGTGCCATAGTGTTTCCCTTAGACAGTACAGTATGGGGGTACAGCTTATTGTGTGCCCAGAACATTCCTTCTCTGTATATTTGTATTTATACATATGGGTAGGGGGTGCCATAGTGTTTCCCTTAGACAGTACAGTATGGGGGTACAGCTTATTGTGTGCCCAGAACATTCCTTCTCTGTATATTTGTATTTATACATATGGGTAGGGGGTGCCATAGGGTTTCCCTTAGACAGTACAGTATGGGGGTACAGCTTATTGTGTGCCCAGAACATTCCCTCTGGGGGGGGGCAGCAGAATGTTACAGGCCCGGGCACATCACTTTATTTATTATTGTTCCTAAATTCCGTTACCAAAGAAAGGCCCCAATAAGGTGCAGAGACGGGGACTAATTAGCTTTAATTATCATTAGAAGGGAGAGTGGAGCCCTTGGCCCTGACACAATGGGGCTGTCTGTGTTGCCCCCAGTTGCCCCTATAAGGTGCTAATTAAGGGGACGGGGCTGTTTATCCCTATGGCATTATCTTTATTTACTCGCTGAGTCTCAGTGGCTCATAATACACTCAGTTTGGGGCAGAATTTAAAGACAATTCGGTCTCCATTTTTATTCATTTTTGATGTTTATGAATTTTTGTTTTTTGTTTTGCAATTTGGCTTTAACATGGTTATCTGGTTGCTAGGGGTTAATTACCCTAGCAACTAGCAAGCAGGAATGGCGCATGAGCAGCCGAGGGGCTGAAAGCGAAAAAAAAACCCAATAAAACTGAAGCCTCACAATTGCTCTGTTTATTGGTTGCTAGGGTCCGTGACTCCCCCGGCAACCAGACACTATTTTCCGGTGCATGATGGGAAGAGCCAGAATAGGCCGTATAGTAATATATAAATAATCAAGGCCAATTAAAATGTTGCTTAGAATACGCCTGTCTATAACCGAATAAAACGTATTGTGAACTTCCCCTTTAAGGCAAGATGGTACAGTCCATAGAGAAATAAAGGGTAAGTTCTCCTGAAGTTACAGAATTTTTTCCCCTGTTTCCCCGGAAACGGAAGAGTTTATAAAGAGCAGGAAAACTGTTACTTTTGTATAAAACTCTTTGTTCCGACTCCAAGAGGCGCACGAGGGGTTAAACCTGTTAATTGGATCAGAAGTCGGATCTTTATCCCGGGGAAGGGAATTAGCACAAACGACTCGGGACTACTTGCCCTTTATCAGTTTATCCACAGACCGTCTGGGTACCGCCCCTTCCCTAATTGGGGGCGGGGTTAATTAGCTGCCTCCTCATTGATTCCATTATCTGTATTGCCTTTTGTTGGGACATTTGGGGCCAAGCGATCAAATTAGAGATATGGCCCCCCCCTCCCCCCATTTGTCTCTCTACTCCCCGAACCCCCTTTCCCTTCCCCTCTCTCCTTCTGTCTCTCATCCCCTCTCCTTTTCTATTCCCCCCCCCCCCCAACTGTTTGGCCTTACTCCCCCCCCACCCTCTTCTCCCCCTTCTATATTTCCCCTCTCCCCCCATTTGTCTCTCTACTCCCCGAACCCCCTTTCCCTTCCCCTCTCTCCTTCTGTCTCTCATCCCCTCTCCTTTCCTTTTCTATTCCCCCCCCCCCAACTGTTTGGCCTTACTCCCCCCCATCCTCCCTCTTCTCCCCCCTTCTATATTTCCCCTCTCCCCCATTTGTCTCTCTACTCCCCGAACCCCCTTTCCCTTCCCCTCTCTCCTTCTGTCTCTCATCCCCTCTCCTTTCCTTTTCTATTCCCCCCCCCAACTGTTTGGCCTTACTCCCCCCCATCCTCCCTCTTCTCCCCCTTCTATATTTCCCCTCTCCCCCCATTTGTCTCTCTACTCCCCGAACCCCCTTTCCCTTCCCCTCCCCCTGTTATTGCCCCAAATGCAGCGAATGACAAACTGCAGGTCAAACAAAGAAAAACTCCCACCAGGAGGGAATTAAAGAAGACCAACTGCAAATTGTGTCAGAATCCCACTGTCTGTGACTGATTAGAGGTTATGAGAGTTCATGAGGGGCCTGTGGGCAGGGGGGGGCAGGGGGGGGCAGGGGGGCAGGGGGGCAGGGGGGCCGGCGGCCCAGGTATCAGCACACAGGGCAATTAGCACGATAACACAATTGCCCCCCCCCCCGCCTACATATCAGGCACAAGCCCCTCTCACATGCTAATGGGGCCCCGGGGTGGGACAGACCTGGGGGCCCAATTGTATAAGGATATCAACTTGTTTGTTTTTGTTTTTCCAACAAATGGACTTTGGCCCAAAAGCAAAATAAAGGAAAACTGTGTCCCCGGGGGGGGGGGGGGGGGGGGGGGGGGTTACTGGGGGGCCACTGACCCCGGCAACCAATTAACATATTCCCTTTGCTTGTTTCTCTTTGGGGCCCATCAGCTACTCATCTTCTGTTCTGATTCCCAAGTTGCTAGGATGATAACCTCTTAGCAACCATTTTACAGTCTATTGCAGGTATGGGACTTGGGGTCTTTCGGGGATCTTTCTCCATAATTTCTCATTTAAACAGTAAAGGGGATGTACACCTTTAAATTAACTCTTAGTATGCTGCAGAGAGTGCTATTCTGAGACAATTTGCAATTGGTCTTCATTTTATTTTTTTATTTGTAGTTTTTTTATTTATTTAGGATTTTTGTGCAGCAGCTCTCCAGTTTGGGATATTAGCAGCTCTCTGGTTGCTAGGGTCCGATTTAACCTAGCAACCAGGCAGCGGGTTGCAAGAGAGACCTAAACTGAAGGATAAGGAATAAAAAGTAACAATAACAATAAAACTGGAGCCTCACAGAGCAATAGGGTTTGGCTGCCGGGGTCAGTTATCCTGTTGCTAGGGTCCAAATTACCTTAGCAACCAGGGATGAAAGACAGGAATATGAATAGGGGAGGGGCTGGATAGAAAGATAAGGAATAAAAAGTAACAATAACAATAAAACTGGAGCCTCACAGAGCAATAGGGTTTGGCTGCCGGGGTCAGTTATCCTGTTGCTAGGGTCCAAATTACCTTAGCAACCAGGGATGAAAGACAGGAATATGAATAGGGGAGGGGCTGGATAGAAAGATAAGGAATAAAAAGTAACAATAACAATAAAACTGGAGCCTCACAGAGCAATAGGGTTTGGCTGCCGGGGTCAGTGAAGAAGGGAATGAATTAAAAAACAATAAAAACTAAAAAATGAAGACCAATTGAAAAGTTGCCATTCCTGAGGGGGCCCTCCAGCTCTGAATCCACTTTTATTTCTGAAGCAAAACTGCTTGAGACCTGCGGCTCTGATGGACATTTAGCTGCTGCACCCCCAGAGCTTTTCTATAAGGATTTGGGTATAGCAGCTCACACAGGGGCCGCCATCAGAAACTCTGGGGCCCCCCCAGGAACACAAGCGCGCAACAATTAATAATTAATGAGCAATTTGCACACAGCACCCACCCATTATCCGATTGGGAAACTCATGAATTATGGGTAAATGCTGTATAAATAAGGGATAATAATGGCCGGCGCTGGGAGTGGGGGGGGAGCTCTAACCCTGATAGCGAGTAAATAAAGATAATGCCATAGAGATAAACAGCCCCGTCCCCTTAATTAGCACCTTATAGGGGCAACTGGGGGCAACACAGACAGCCCCATTGTGTCAGGGCCAAGGGCTCCACTCTCCCTTCTAATGATAATTAAAGCTAATTAGTCCCCGTCTCTGGGGAAACAAAGCACTTTGGGGGGGGGGGGGGGGGCATCTTGTTCATCTTGTTCTGTGTAACCTGGGCCAATGCCTTTAAAGGGGGGGGTTAAACTGTGAATTTTTGAATTATATACTTTCCTCTTCTGCATTTTCTTCAAATGGGGGTCACTGACCCCGGCAGCCAAACCCTATTGCTCTGTGAGGCTCCAGTTTTATTGTTATTGTTACTTTTTATTCCTTATCTTTCTATTCAGCCCCTCCCCTATTCATATTCCTGTCTCTCATTCACACCACTCCCTGGTTACTAAGGTAACTTGGACCCTAGCAACAGGATAACTGACCCCGGCAGCCAAACCCTATTGCTCTGTGAGGCTCCAGTTTTATTGTTATTGTTACTTTTTATTCCTTATCTTTCTATTCAGCCCCTCCCCTATTCATATTCCAGTCTCTCATCCAAACCACTCCCTGGTTGCTAAGGTAACTTGGACCCTAGCAACCAAACCCTATTGCTCTGTGAGGCTCCAGTTTTATTGTTATTGTTACTTTTTATTCCTTATCTTTCTATTCAGCCCCTCCCCTATTCATATTCCTGTCTCTCATTCCAACCACTCCCTGGTTGCTAAGGTAACTTGGACCCTAGCAACCAAACCCTATTGCTCTGCGAGCCTCCAGTTTTATTGTTATTGTTACTTTTTATTCCTATTCAGCCCCTCCCCTATTCTCAATTAAACCACTGGCTGGTTGCTAGGGTAACTTGGTCCCTAGCAACCAGAGAGCTGCTAAAATCCCATAAGGAACACAAAGGTAAATGCTTCAAAAACCACAAATAATTAAAAAAAAATGAAGACCAATTGCAATTTATCTCCAGATAACACTCTACAACCTTCTAAAAGTTAGTTTAAAGGGGAACAATCCCTCCCATAGGGGAGAGGAAGGACGGCCCCGGGGTCCCTGGTTAGTGAGTAAAGGCAGTGGGATGGGGGAACCCAAAGGGAATATAACTTACCCTTTAATTGCCTACTGTGGGCCCGGAACATTATTAACCCATACAGGCCTGGTCTGATCATTGATTGGATCTGGGAGGAACCAGCGAGTCCATTTACCCTGTAAGTATCTGTATGTTTAATGTACAGCGCTGGGGGGGGGGTGTATTTATATGGAACTATCGCGATATTCCAGGTATGGGATCCGGCATCCGGGAAACCCGTTATCCAGAAAGCTCTGAATAAGGGGAAGGTCGGCTCCCATAGACTCTCATTGAAAGATTTCCCAATAAAATGGCACCTTGTACAGGGGCACAATGATAGAGGGGGGGCCCAGAAAGGATAGGGGGGGGCCCTAATTAATGAGGGGATTTAAATAAACATGGGCCCAGTAACACCCAGTAACCCCACTGACCTTGTAAGGGCGACTTAAGGAGATCCAAATAACAGAAATGGGAAAACCCCAGGTTTAAATCCAGCATTCTGGATAACGGGTCCCTTACCTGTACGTAGTAGGGTGCAGAGAGTGCTCTCAGTTGGTCTTAATTTTTTTATTAGTTGTAGTTGATGAATTATTCAGCTTTACCTGTTCAGTTTGGAAATTTCAGCAGCTATCTGGTTGCTAGGGTCCAAGTTACCCCAGCAACCAGGCATGAAATACGAATAGAAGATGCCAAATAATTCAAAGACGATAAAAAGGGAAAAATGAAGACCAGTTGCAAAGTTGGTTAGGATCAGCCATTCTATACTAACAGTTGGTTTAAAGGTGAACTTGCCCTTTAATAATAATAATAATAATAATAATAATCCTGCAGCTGGGGGTGAGAGCTTTACTAATGGCCTATGAGAATTGGGCCCGTTAGGGGTTAATTCCAATGGGCCGGCACTTTGGGAAGGTACCCCGTTGCTTAATTACCCCAACTGACATTACCAGCGAGGCTGAATACCATTTGGGGGTAACTTTTAACTATTTGGGGTAACTATTAACCCCCCGGTGCTGGTAAATAAGGATATATAGGGATTTATTATTTCTTTTTACATTTTGTTTTGTCGTTTTTAAAGAAAAAAAAATGAAGATTCCAAGTGGGACCATCAGCACAATGCCCCCCCCCCCATCTCTAATTATGCTAATGAGCGGGATTCCAGCCTATTGTCATGCAGGGGGTGTGGCCTACTCAGAACCCTGCAGGGATTTAAACCCCAGGTCAGAGGGGGCCTAGATGTCACTTGTGCCTTGGGGGCCCCTTCCTACTGCCACATGATGAAGGACAAAGCTGCAGGTAAGTGGCTTCTACTGACTCTCATTGACTGATTTCCCCTTTATTAACTCTTTATTCACCCCCCCCCCCATGTCTTGAGATTTGTTATAAACTTTAAAGGGAAAATACACCCAATGAATGATTGAGTTTAAGGTTATGTGTAAGTGAAATGGTGATAGGAAGCAGCATATTATATATATATATATATATATATATATATATATATATATATATATATATATATATATATATATCTATATATATATATATATATATATCTATATATCTCTCTAATATGAATGTGTATTGGGAACTTGTTTGGGTGAAGTTCCCCTTTAAACTTGACCTTGTTTTGCTGCTGGGAGTGGTATTTTTTGTATTCATCTCTATTTTATACCTGGCAAAGGGGCAAGTCCTCTCTCTGACTTGGTACATAGATCTAAGCCCAACCCTGAGCATCCATTCTCTGTATGTTTGTATTTATACATATGGGTAGGGGGTGCCATAGTGTTTCCCTTAGACAGTACAGTATGGGGGTACAGCTTATTGTGTGCCCAGAACATTCCTTCTCTGTATATTTGTATTTATACATATGGGTAGGGGGTGCCATAGTGTTTCCCTTAGACAGTACAGTATGGGGGTACAGCTTATTGTGTGCCCAGAACATTCCCTCTCTGTATATTTGTATTTATACATATGGGTAGGGGGTGCCATAGTGTTTCCCTTAGACAGTACAGTATGGGGGTACAGCTTATTGTGTGCCAGAACATTCCTTCTCTGTATATTTGTATTTATACATATGGGTAGGAGGTGCCATAGTGTTTCCCTTAGACAGTACAGTATGGGGGTACAGCTTATTGTGTGCCCAGAACATTCCTTCTCTGTATATTTGTATTTATACATATGGGTAGGGGGTGCCATAGTGTTTCCCTTAGACAGTACAGTATGGGGGTACAGCTTATTGTGTGCCCAGAACATTCCTTCTCTGTATATTTGTATTTATACATATGGGTAGGGGGTGCCATAGTGTTTCCCTTAGACAGTACAGTATGGGGGTACAGCTTATTGTGTGCCCAGAACATTCCCTCTCTGTATATTTGTATTTATACATATGGGTAGGGGGTGCCATAGTGTTTCCCTTAGACAGTACAGTATGGGGTACAGCTTATTGTGTGCCCAGAACATTCCCTCTCTGTATATTTGTATTTATACATATGGGTAGGAGGTGCCATAGTGTTTCCCTTAGACAGTACAGTATGGGGTACAGCTTATTGTGTGCCCAGAACATTCCCTCTCTGTATATTTGTATTTATACATATGGGTAGGGGTTGCCATAGTGTTTCCCTTAGACAGTACAGTATGGGGGTACAGCTTATTGTGTGCCCAGAACATTCCTTCTCTGTATATTTGTATTTATACATATGGGTAGGGGTTGCCATAGTGTTTCCCTTAGACAGTACAGTATGGGGGTACAGCTTATTGTGTGCCCAGAACATTCCCTCTCTGTATATTTGTATTTATACATATGGGTAGGGGGTGCCATAGTGTTTCCCTTAGACAGTACAGTATGGGGGTACAGCTTATTGTGTGCCCAGAACATTCCCTCTCTGTATATTTGTATTTATACATATGGGTAGGAGGTGCCATAGTGTTTCCCTTAGACAGTACAGTATGGGGGTACAGCTTATTGTGTGCCTAGAACATTCCCTCTCTGTATATTTAATAGTTTACCCATCATTCCTATTTTTATTTTTTTTCTCTCCTTAGCAACAATGGAGATTCCTGAAGACCCTGGGATCCCCAAAAACCTAGAGCGAAAGCGCCCCATTGTTTGGAGGATGATCTATTATTCTTTCGCCGTGCTGCTATTGGCCGCCTTTACAGCTGCCTACGTGACTGAGTTCCAGATCCTCACGCATGAAGACGTTCTGTTCTCCCTGGGACTCTATGGTCTCGTCATGTTCCTCCACCTGATGATGCAGAGCCTCTTTGCCTACCTGGAGATCCGCCGGATCAATAAGACGGACCTTCCCTGCAGCTTTAAGAAGACGGTGGCGCTGACCATCGCTGGGTACCAGGAGAACCCCGACTACCTGAAACACTGCTTGGACTCCTGCCGGTACGTGAAGTACCCCAAGGACAAACTCAAGATCATTTTGGTCATCGACGGGAACACGGAGGATGACGCCTACATGATGGAGATGTTCAAAGATGTCTTCCATGGTGACGACGTGGGTACCTACGTCTGGAAGGGCAACTACCACACTGGCGTAAAGGAGACCCAAGATGGCTCCTGTCCTGAGGTGTCCAAGCCCCTGAATGAAGATGAGGGGATACGTATAGTGGAGGAACTGGTCAGAACCAAGAGGTGTGTGTGCATCATGCAGCAGTGGGGCGGCAAACGGGAGGTCATGTACACGGCATTCCGGGCCATCGGGACCACCATGGACTACGTACAGGTAAGTCTACTTATCCCTTTGCCTTTTTAATGGCTGCAACGGCCACGGCTGAGACTGATCCCCCCTCGTTTATGTTCCTTTTTATCTCTAGGTCTGTGACTCCGACACCAAACTGGACGAACTGGCCACGGTGGAAATGGTGAAGGTCCTAGAGGCCAACGAGCTGTGCGGGGCGGTGGGAGGAGACGTTCGCATCCTGAACCCCTACGACTCCTTCATCAGTTTCATGAGCAGCCTACGTTATTGGATGGCGTTTAACGTGGAGAGGGCCTGCCAGTCCTACTTCGACTGCGTCTCCTGTATCAGTGGCCCCCTGGGTAGGTGCCCCCCTGGCTTTGCCTCCATCTAATGGGAGCTTGTTGCCCTCGGTTACCTGGAATTGTCCGCCATAACTGCAAACTCATTGTCCCTTTCCCCTGTTGGTAGGAATGTACCGGAACGACATTCTCCAGGTGTTTTTGGAAGCCTGGCACAGTCAGAAGTTTTTGGGGACCTACTGCACCTTGGGAGACGACCGACATCTGACCAACAGAGTGCTCAGCATGGGGTATCGCACCAAGTAAGTTGGGTGGTGGTGTCTATGGAATGGAGCCTTCATTTGATGGTCTCCAACCCTGATCCTTGTTTCTCTATGATCCAACATGACCACTAATGGACTTTATTTGTGCTTTTCAGATACACCCCCAAATGCCGCGCCTTCTCCGAGACTCCGTCCCAGTACCTGCGGTGGCTGAACCAGCAGACCCGTTGGACCAAGTCCTACTTCCGGGAGTGGCTGTACAACGCCCAGTGGTGGTACAAGCACCACATCTGGATGACCTACGAGTCGGTGGTGCACTTCATCTTCCCCTTCTTCATCACCGCCACCGTGATCCGCCTCCTCTACGCCAGCACCATATGGAACGTTGTGTGGCTCCTCCTCTGCATCCAGATCATGTCCGTCCTGAAGTCCCTGTATGCCTGCTGGCTCCGGGGGAACCCCATTATGCTCCTCATGTCTGTCTACTCCATGTTGTACATGACGGGGCTTCTGCCGTCCAAGTACTTCGCCATGTTGACCATAAACAAGAGCGGCTGGGGGACGTCCGGGCGCAAGAAGATCGTAGGCAACTACATGCCGGTGCTGCCCCTGTCCATATGGATGGCGGTTCTGTGTGGGGGGGTGGGTTATAGTATCTATATGGACTGTCACCAAGACTGGAGCACCCCTGAGAAGCAGAAGGAACTGTACCACCTCCTGTATGGGTGCATCAGCTACACCCTGTACTGGGTGCTCATGGCGCTGATGTACTGGGTGTGGGTGAAGAGGTGCTGCAGGAAGAGGTCACAGACTGTCACCCTCGTTCACGATATCCCGGATATGATGGGCGTGGTCACACAATAAATAGTCCCACGAGGGTACCGTAACCAGCAAAGCTAGGAAAGGACATTCCATCTCCGCTGATAGTTCCCCTGTAAATACAAAATGGATCCTGCCGTGTGTATTGTGAGACTATGGATCTCGAATCCCTGTCTGGCAGAACCTGGGCTTTTTAGTGTGTTTGGGGGGGGGGGGGGGTCAGTAGCTGCTACTTGGGTTTTGCCCTCAGTAGGTGCCATCGTTCCCTATAGTGGGGGGGGGGGGGGGTGTAACAGGCTGCCCCCACCATGAAGCCCAGAGCCCGGGACCAGGAGCAGCGACTGTTTATTTCATTCTCATATTGAGACTGTTTTCGTTTTTTTTTTATGTTTAGAATTATCCGCTTTTAATCCCTCCCTAATCCCCCTTTTTATAAATTCCCCAACTTTTTACTTTACTTTTATCTGTATAGTGTTACATTACATGGTACGTTCTGCATTACGTTACTTGGTACGTTCTGCGCTACACGGTACGTTCTGCATTACGCTACATGGTACGTTCTGCATTACGCTACATGGTACGTTCTGCATTACGTTACTTGGTACGTTCTGCATTACGCTACATGGTACGTTCTGCATTACGTTACTTGGTACGTTCTGTGCTACATGGTACATTCTGCATTACGCTACATGGTACGTTCTGCATTACGTTACTTGGTACGTTCTGTGCTACATGGTACGTTCTGCATTACGCTACATGGTACGTTCTGCGCTACATGGTACATTCTGCATTACGCTACATGGTACGTTCTGTGCTACATGGTACGTTCTGCATTACGCTACATGGTACGTTCTGCGCTACATGGTACATTCTATTACAATGAACGCTGATGTGATGTTAATAAACTCATTTTTACTCCTATTTCTGCTTTCCTTGGTATTTTCCTTCCGTGGCCAAGCGACCGCCCAAGTATTCAGGGGGCCACAGGTATTGGGATCCTCTCAAGTTGCCAAACAGGTCTTCTCCCAATATGCCCACCTAAGGGTGACTATACACCGGCAGATTTCAGCTGCCATTTTGGGTCTGTTTATAAAAAATGGCCACCTTTGCCCACCATATTAATTCAAATAAATAAATGGTGGGTGTATCGGGAGAAGATCCCCCTCTCTCAATTGGTGACACTGCCAAACAAGCAGATCCCCATAAGGTGGCGCTATAGGGCTAGGGTCAAACTATCAAATTAAAAGGGTGGGCATGAGCGCTGTGGGACTGCATCAACTAACCAATGTGGCCCCCAATCTGACTGAATCAGACCTGCCCATTCCAGATCCGGTCAATTCTAATCCTGGGTAGGCCCATGGGGGGGGGGGGGGGGTCGGGGCCCCATACATGGGCAGATAAGCTGCAGAATTGGTCTTCATTTTTTATTTTGAAGTTTTTTTAATTTCAGTTTTTTTGCTCAGCAGCTCTCCTGTTTGGGGGTTCAGCAGTTGTATGGTTGCTAGGGTCTGAATTACCTTGGCAACCATGGAGTGGTGTGAATGAGACGCTGGTATGTGAATAGGGGAGGGGCGGAATAGAAAGATAAGGAATAAAAAGTAACAATAACAATAAAACTGGAGCCTCACCGAGCAATAGGTTTTTGGTTGCTAGGGTCCAAGTTACCTTAGCAACCAGGGAGTGGTTTGGATGAGAGACAGGTATATGAATAGGGGAGGGGCTGAATAGAAAGATAAGGAATAAAAAGTAACAATAACAATAAAACTGGAGCCTCACAGAGCAATAGGGTTTGGTTGCTAGGGTCCAAGTTACATTAGCAACCAGGGAGTGGTTTGGATGAGAGACAGGTATATGAATAGGGGAGGGGCTGAATAGAAAGATAAGGAATAAAAAGTAACAATAAAACTGGAGCCTCACAGAGCAATAGGGTTTGGCTGCCGGGGTCAGTGACCCCCATTTGAAAGCTGCAAAGAGTCAGAAGAGGAATAATTCAAAAAATATAAAAAATGAAGACCAATTGAAAAGTTGCTAAGAATAGGCCATTCCCATCTTCTATATCTGAGGGGGCCCTCCGGCTCTGAAGCTGCAGGACTTGTGACCCCCAGAGCTCTTCTATAAGGATAGGGGTATAGCAGAGTCAGAAGAAGGCAAATCATTCAAATACTGTAACAAATAAATAATGCAGACCAATTGCAAAGTTGCTAGGAATGGGCAATTCTGTAACATACTAACTGTTATCTTAAAGGTGAACCTTCCCATTAAACCCCTTTGGGTAAATGACGTGAAAAGCTCTTCACCTTTGAAAACCCACAGATACACGCTTGTTATTGAGATCTATTGGCCACCAAAATCTGATTGGTCAGACTGGCTTTGTTTCTCCTTTGTTACTGTCTGTCCTCTTCTCCTAATAGATTGTAAGCTTCTCCAGGCAGGGACTTCACAGAGCCCCTCAGTGACTGCTAATATCCTTATCATTTACAGTAGGGGGTACATTATCCCTTATAATACATGAGTGATACTCAGAGTTCCCTGTATAACTCAGCCTGCAGCCTTGTGCCTTTATATGGGGGGCACAGAACCCCTCAGTGACTGCTAATATCCTTATCATTTACAGTAGGGGGTACATTATCCCTTATAATACATGAGTGATACTCAGAGTTCCCTGTATAACTCAGCCTGCAGCCTTGTGCCTTTATATGGGGGGCACAGAACCCCTCAGTGACTGCTAATATCCTTATCATTTACAGTAGGGGGTACATTATCCCTTATAATACATGAGTGATACTCAGAGTTCCCTGTATAACTCAGCCTGCAGCCTTGTGCCTTTATATGGGGGGCACAGAGCCCCTCAGTGACTGCTAATATCCTTATCATTTACAGTAGGGGGTACATTATCCCTTATAATACATGAGTGATACTCAGAGTTCCCTGTATAACTCAGCCTGCAGCCTTGTGCCTTTATATGGGCACAGAACCCCTCAGTGACTGCTAATATCCTTATCATTTACAGTAGGGGGTACATTATCCCTTATAATACATGAGTGATACTCAGAGTTCCCTGTATAACTCAGCCTGCAGCCTTGTGCCTTTATATGGGGGGCACAGAGCCCCTCAGTGACTGCTAATATCCTTATCATTTACAGTAGGGGGTACATTATCCCTTATAATACATGAGTGATACTCAGAGTTCCCTGTATAACTCAGCCTGCAGCCTTGTGCCTGTATATGGGGGGCACAGAACCCCTCAGTGACTGCTAATATCCTTATCATTTACAGTAGGGGGTACATTTTCCCTTATAATACATGAGTGATACTCAGAGTTCCCTGTATAACTCAGCCTGCAGCCTTGTGCCTTTATATGGGGGGCACAGAACCCCTCAGTGACTGCTAATATCCTTATCATTTACAGTAGGGGGTACATTATCCCTTATAATACATGAGTGATGTAATAGAGGAATAAGCAATGAAACAAAGCATCCCATGGCCCTTATCTCCCGGCTCTGGCTCCGGGCTGAGCCAATTAGCACCTGAGAGGGGGGTGTAGGGGAGATACAGTAATACACAGGGGGGGGGGGGGCGCAGACGGTGCTATTGTGACAGATAAAGAGACTTTCAGAATCTGATCACTATGCTAATGGGCCCCAGTAATGATACCAGGGAGTCTGTGTGGCTCTTTCTATTGCAAATGCAGAGAATCACATGACAGGCCATTTGCCAATGGGGCAGGGTTACCATGGGGGGTGGGGGGGGTCAGGTGGTTCAGCTATTGGGGGCCCTGACAATGTATCTTTGTTTAGGGTTCAGTATAAGAGAAGCAGCCCCAAGTGATACCCCTGTACTGAGCCCCAGATGGGATGGGGCAAAAAGGACTGCCCCCCAGAACCCGCCTCCCTTGGCCCTTGGGTGCCTATATACTTCAGTAAAGACAATACAGGTGAAGGCTTTCCTGAATAAGAAGCCCCGCCCCCTGCATTCCTATTGGACAGAGGGTCGGGCTATTGTTAGGCAGAAGGGGGGGAGTGTGACCTGTTGGTGATCATTCTGGATTTATATCATCAGATCCAATTGCTCCCGATTTCCTTCCTTTGCCTCCACCTGAGAGAGAGAGACAGATTTACAGGTAAGAGTTTTCTTTTAAAAGGCGTTGTTCCCCTTTAAATTCACTTTTAGTAGAGACTGCTATTCTCAGACAATTTGCAATTGGTCTTCATTTATTATTATGAGTTATTTAGCTTTTTGTTCAGCGGCTCTCCAGTTTGGGATCTGAGCAGCAAATGGGTTGCTAGGGTCCAATTTAACCTAGCAACCAGCCAGTGGTTGGAATGGGAGACAGGTATAGGAATAGGGGAGGGGCTGAATAGAAAGATAAGGAATAAAAAGTAACAATAAAACTGGAGCCTCACAGAGCAATAGGGTTTGGCTGCCGGGGTCAGTTATCCTGTTGCTAGGGTCCAAATTACCTTAGCAACCAGGGATGAGAGACTGGTATATGAATAGGGGAGGGGCTGAATAGAAAGATAAGGAATAAAAAGTAACAATAACAATAAAACTGGAGCCTCACAGAGCAATAGGGTTTGGCTGCCGGGGTCAGTGACCCCCATTTGAAAGCTGCAAAGAGTCGGAAGAAGAAGGGAAATAATTCAAAAACTAATGAAGACCAATTGCAAAGTTGCTAAGAATAGACCTTTTGAGTTAACTCTTAGTATGATGTAGAGAGTAATATTCCGAGACAATTTGCAATTGGTCTTCATTTTTTATTATTTGTAGTTTTTAATTATTTTACTATTTGTTCTGAAGCTCTCCAGTTTGGCATTTTAGCAGCTATTTGGTTGCTAGGATCCAAATTACCTAAGAAACCAGGGACTTGCTAAGGTAGAGTTGCAATGAGAGACAGGAATATGAATAGGGGAGGGGCTGAATAGAAAGATAAGGAATAAAAAGTAACAATAACAATAAAACTGGAGCCTCACAGAGCAATAGGGTTTGGTTGCTAGGGTCCAAGTTACCTTAGCAACCAGGCAGAGACAGGAATATGAATAGGGGAGGGGCTGAATAGAAAGATAAGGAATAAAAAGTAACAATAACAATAAAACTGGAGCCTCACAGAGCAATAGGGTTTGGTTGCTAGGGTCCAAGTTACCTTAGCAACCAGGCAGAGACAGGAATATGAATAGGGGAGGGGCTGAATAGAAAGATAAGGAATAAAAAGTAACAATAACAATAAAACTGGAGCCTCACAGAGCAATAGAGCCCTGCCCAAAAGAGCTTACACTCTACAAGGAGTAACATATAAAGCAATCAGTAACCGATACAGGAGGGGAAGAGAGCCCTGCCCAAAAGAGCTTACAATCTACAAGGAGTAACATATAAAGCAATCAGTAACCGATACAAGAGGGGAAGAGAGCCCTGCCCAAAAGAGCTTACACTCTACAAGGAGTAACATATAAAGCAATCAGTAACCGATACAGGAGGGGAAGAGAGCCCTGCCCAAAAGAGCTTACACTCTACAAGGAGTAACATATAAAGCAATCAGTAACCGATACAGGAGGGGAAGAGAGCCCTGCCCAAAAGAGCTTACACTCTACAAGGAGTAACATATAAAGCAATCAGTAACCGATACAGGAGGGGAAGGGAGCCCTGCCCCAAAGAGCTTACACTCTACAAGGAGTAACATATAAAGCAATCAGTAACCGATACAGGAGGGGAAGGGAGCCCTGCCCAAAAGAGCTTACACTCTACAAGGAGTAACATATAAAGCAATCAGTAACCGATACAGGAGGGGAAGGGAGCCCTGCCCCAAAGAGCTTACACTCTACAAGCTATTGGCAATTATAGGGCTAAAACTGTCAGCAGGAAAGGCACAGCAGGTCCCAATGTGGCAGTAAGGGGTGTGCCTGGGGGGGGGCACTACACTCTCATATACCCCTGGCAACAGTCCCGCCCCCTTTCTGCGCTGTCTGTCAGATCTGCCCCCGCCCAGCACGGCTCAGGGGCATCAATATGAATGGAATGGTATGGCCGGTTGCTATGGTTTCCACGGCAAAAATTTGGCAAAAATATCGCTGAAATTTGGGCGCATCAAAAAAAGTCGTGAGTCAAAAAAGTTGCACATGTAAAAAAAGCTGCGCGCAACTTTTTTTTACACAACCGCGCGGGGTTTTGACGGGACTGCGCCTTTTTTTTTTTGATGCCCCCGCAAATTTTTGCGTCAAGTATATAATTATCCCACCGATATTGTTTTCTCCCCAGATTCCATGGAAACCCCAACAGATCCGGAGGCCATTCCGCACGCGGCGCCCAAATACCCCACCCTCGGGCGGATCTTCTCTCACACCTTGCGGATTTTGTTGCTTTCCTCCATCGCCGCCGCTTACGTTCTAGGCTACCAGACCCTTTGCCACCAAGGCCTCCTCATCTCCTTTGGGCTCTATGGGGCGGCCATGTTCCTACACCTGCTCGTGCAGGGCACCATCGCCAACCTGGAGAGACGCCGGATTGAGAGGAGAGTCCGCGACTGCAGCTTTAAGAAGACGGTGGCCCTGACCATCGCTGGGTATCGGGAGAACCCCGACTGCCTGAGGCAGTGCTTGGACTCCTGCAGGTCTATGAAGTACCCCAAGGAGAAGCTCAAGGTCATCTTGGTCATCGATGGGAACAACAAGGAAGACGCCTACATGATGGACATCTTCAAGGAAGTCTTCCATTGGGAAGATGTGGGCACCTACGTCTGGCAGGGGAACTACCACCCCGGGGAAGGATCAGAGGGCTCCTCGCCTGAGATCCCCACTTTCCCAGAGGAAGATAAAGGAATCAAAATGGTGGAGGAACTGGTCAGAACCAAGCGATGTGTGTGCATCATGCAGCAGTGGGGCGGCAAACGGGAGGCCATGTACACGGCATTCCGGGCCATCGGGACCTCTGTGGACTACGTACAGGTGAGTGGTTTATTGTCTATTACCTGATCTTCCCTTCGTATAAGGAAAAGGGCATAGATGGGGCTCATTCTCTCGCTGCTTTCACCCGGCGGCCATTTTCCCTCTGACACATCAAGTTCATGCAATGAGAATGCAGGCTTACACAGGCACAGAATGCAGGCTTACACAGGCAGAACTTGCTTTAATAAACAATTGAGCCCAGGAGAGGCGTTTAGGAGATAAGAAACATGTTTCTCCAGCAGAGGGCGCAGCTGGAGCAGAGTCTCTATGGAGTCCAGCATTGCCATCTCTTCATTGGCTGCTAGACTGGAGGGCGTGTTGAGAATTACTGAGCATGCTCAGTTAGCCAAAGCAAATTCCTAAAGGAAGGGGGTCGAGTGAATGAGGAGGAAGTGAATAAAGGAGAAGGAAAACTACTGATGCTGTTTCTTCCCATTAGATTAGCCACAAAAGGGCAAGCTAGAATGCTATTTTTATTCTGTATAATGCAGCTCTAGAACCCCTCTGTGTCTGTTGAAGAAAGCAGCTGCCATTTTAGCTTGGTCTGACCACTTCCTGCCTCTATCTCTGTGCTCTGGGCTCAGATTACAGCAGAGAGGGGAGGGGGAGGAGGGAGAAGGGAGGGGGAGAGAGGAGAAAACTGAGTACATTTTTAGCGGGGTTTACATGTCCTTTAATATCCTGACATCTCACAAAGTGATGACGATGGCACCTCCTATTGCAGGTCTGTCACTCGGACACCAAACTGGACAAAATGGCGACGGCAGAACTGGTGAAGGTCCTGGAAGACGACGAAAAGAACGGCGCGGTGGGAGGAGACGTTGGCGTTCTGAACCCTTACGACTCCTTCATCAGTTTCATGAGCAGCCTGCGTTACTGGGTGGCCTGTAACCTGGAGACGGCCTGCCAGTCGTACTTTGGCAGCGTGACCCACATCCCGGGGTCTCTGGGTAGGTGCTCATTATAAGTTCTAGGTTCTGGCCGCCCAAAATGTACCCAACTGGTGGTGTTTACTGGGCAAAGTGGCTTATTTGGGCGTTTCTTTCCCTTTCCACACAGGAATGTTCCGGAACGATGTTCTCCAGGTGGTTCTGGAGTTCTGGTACAACAAGACGTTTTTGGGAAGCAGCTGCCCAATCAGCGACGGCCGATATCTGACCAACCGGGTCCTCAGCATGGGATATCGTACCAAGTAAGAGATAATCCGGCCACTAGAGGCCGCTGTTTAGCTGTAGTCTGTACTATGGAACTATGGGGGTCAAACCCCAAAATACTGGATTTGGTGAATCCTTAGACCTAAATAGATATTTCCCCCCTTACAGATACACCCACAGATCGCGGGGATACGCCCCATCGCAATATCTCACATGGTTAAACCAACAAACGCGCCGGGCCAGGTCCTATTTTCGCGTGTGGCTCTGCAACGCCCAGTGGTGGCACAAGCACCCCGTCTGGATGACCTACCAATCGGTGGTGGACATCTTCTTCCCCTTCTTCGTAACGGCTGTTTGGATTCGCCTCGTCTATTCCGGCAGCCTGTCTAACGTTGTGTGGCTCCTCCTCGGCATCCAGAGCGCGTCTCTCCTCCTATCCCTGTACGTCTCCTGGCAAAGCAAGAAGTTCAGCATGGTCTTGCTGTCTCTTTATTCTCTGCTGTACGTCATTTATCTGCTGCCGTGCCAGTTGTTCGCCCTGTTGACCGTAGCCAAGACCAGTTGGGGGCGCCAGAAAGTGGTCAACAGTTCCATTCCTCTACTTCCTCTGTCCATATGGGTGGCTGTTTTGATTGGCGGGGTGGGTTATGGCCTCTATAGAGACTGCAGGAAGGACGGGAGCAACCCTGAAGAGCTGTACCATGTACTGTACGGGTGTGCGGCCTACGTGGCCTACTGGGCCATCATGGCCGCCATATACGGCTTCTCAGTGAGTTGTTGCAAGAACAGACCCCAGGCTTTCGCTCAAGTGCGTGATGATTTGCCGGCTTCCCTTCTTGTTTGAACCTTCAGACTTTCTTCTCACATTGAGAATCCACGGGATACTGCTTCCTATTTGGAAAGTGAGTGCGAGCGCTTTGGTAAATCCACCCTTCCCCCTGGCAAAAACAACCATGTTGATTGGTTCCTACCATTCCTAACATGTTTGGGCTCCTACCAATAACCATGTTCATAGGTTCCTACAATGTTTGGGTTCCTACCAACAACCATGTTCATAGGTTCCTACCATTCCTACCATGTTTGGGTTCCTACCAATAACCATGTTAATAGGTTCCTACCATGTTTGGGTTCCTACCAACAACCATGTTGATTGGTTCCTACCATTCCTACCATGTTTGGGTTCCTACCAAGAACCATGTTAATAGGTTCCTACCATGTTTGGGTTCCTACCAAGAACCATGTTCATAGGTACCTACAATGTTTTGGTTCCTACCAACAGCCATATTGATAGGTTCCTACCATGTTTGGGTTCCTACCAACAGCCATATTGATAGGTTCCTACCATGTTTTGGTTCCTACCAACAGCCATATTGATAGGTTCCTACCATGTTTGGGTTCCTACCAACAGCCATGTTAATAGGTTCCTACCAACAGCCATATTGATAGGTTCCTACCATGTTTGGGTTCCTACCAACAGCCATATTGATAGGTTCCTACCAACAGCCATATTGATAGGTTCCTACCATGTTTTGGTTCCTACCAACAGCCATATTGATAGGTTCCCACCATGTTTGGGTTCCTACCAACAGCCATATTGATAGGTTCCTACCATGTTTGGGTTCCTACCAACAGCCATATTGATAGGTTCCTACCAACAGCCATATTGATAGGTTCCTACCATGTTTGGGTTCCTACCAACAGCCATATTGATAGGTTCCTACCAACAGCCATATTGATAGGTTCCTACCAACAGCCATATTGATAGGTTCCTACCATGTTTTGGTTCCTACCAACAGCCATATTGATAGGTTCCCACCATGTTTGGGTTCCTACCAACAGCCATGTTAATAGGTTGCTACCAACAGCCATATTGATAGGTTCCTACCATGTTTGGGTTCCTACCAACAGCCATATTGATAGGTTCCTACCATGTTTGGGTTCCTACCAACAGCCATGTTAATAGGTTCCTACCAACAGCCATATTGATAGGTTCCCACCATGTTTGGGTTCCTACCAACAGCCATATTGATAGGTTCCTACCATGTTTTGGTTCCTACCAACAGCCATATTGATAGGTTCTCACCATGTTTGGGTTCCTACCAACAGCCATGTTAATAGGTTCCTACCAACAGCCATATTGATAGGTTCCTACCATGTTTTGGTTCCTACCAACAGCCATATTGATAGGTTCCTACCATGTTTGGGTTCCTACCAACAGCCATATTGATAGGTTCCTACCATGTTTGGGTTCCTACCAACAGCCATGTTAATAGGTTCCTACCAACAGCCATATTGATAGGTTCCCACCATGTTTGGGTTCCTACCAACAGCCATATTGATAGGTTCCTACCATGTTTTGGTTCCTACCAACAGCCATATTGATAGGTTCCCACCATGTTTGGGTTCCTACCAACAGCCATATTGATAGGTTCCTACCATGTTTGGGTTCCTACCAACAGCCATATTGATAGGTTCCCACCATGTTTGGGTTCCTACCAACAGCCATATTGATAGGTTCCTACCATGTTTTGGTTCCTACCAACAGCCATATTGATAGGTTCCTACCATGTTTGGGTTCCTACCAACAGCCATATTGATAGGTTCCTACCATGATTAGGTTCCTACCAACAGCCATATTGATAGGTTCCCACCATGTTTGGGTTCCTACCAACAGCCATATTGATAGGTTCCTACCATGTTTTGGTTCCTACCAACAGCCATATTGATAGGTTCCCACCATGTTTGGGTTCCTACCAACAGCCATATTGATAGGTTCCCACCATGTTTGGGTTCCTCCCAACAGCCATATTGATAGGTTCCTACCATGTTTTGGTTCCTCCCAACAGCCATATTGATAGGTTCCTACCATGTTTTGGTTCCTACCAACAGCCATATTGATAGGTTCCTACCATGTTTGGGTTCCTACCAACAGCCATATTGATAGGTTCCTACCATGTTTGGGTTCCTACCAACAGCCATATTGATAGGTTCCCACCATGTTTGGGTTCCTACCAACAGCCATGTTAATAGGTTCCTACCAACAGCCATATTGATAGGTTCCTACCATGTTTGGGTTCCTACCAACAGCCATATTGATAGGTTTTCCTACAACAGCCATATTGATAGGTTCCTACCATGTTTGGTTCCTACCAACAGCCATATTGATAGGTTCCTACCATGTTTGGGTTCCTACCAACAGCCATATTGATAGGTTCCTACCATGTTTGGGTTCCTACCAACAGCCATATTGATAGGTTCCTACCAACAGCCATATTGATAGGTTCCTACCATGTTTTGGTTCCTACCAACAGCCATATTGATAGGTTCCCACCATGTTTGGGTTCCTACCAACAGCCATGTTAATAGGTTGCTACCAACAGCCATATTGATAGGTTCCTACCATGTTTGGGTTCCTACCAACAGCCATATTGATAGGTTCCTACCATGTTTGGGTTCCTACCAACAGCCATGTTAATAGTTTCCTACCAACAGCCATATTGATAGGTTCCCACCATGTTTGGGTTCCTACCAACAGCCATATTGATAGGTTCCTACCATGTTTGGTTCCTACCAACAGCCATATTGATAGGTTCCCACCATGTTTGGGTTCCTACCAACAGCCATGTTAATAGGTTCCTACCAACAGCCATATTGATAGGTTCCTACCATGTTTTGGTTCCTACCAACAGCCATATTGATAGGTTCCCCACCATGTTTGGGTTCCTACCAACAGCCATATGATAGTTCCCACCAGTTTGGCGTTCCTACCAACAGCCATGTTAATAGGTTCCTACCAACAGCCATATTGATAGGTTCCTACCATGTTTTGGTTCCTACTAACAGCCATATTGATAGGTTCCCACCATGTTTGGGTTCCTACCAACAGCCATATTGATAGGTTCCCACCATGGTTTGGTTCCTACCAACAACCAGTTGATAGGTTCCTACCATGTTTTGGTTCCTCCCAACAGCCATAT